>NC_134413.1:19483706-19776206 GCF_038048845.1 Mixophyes fleayi
CAAGAATATGGTGCCTTCCAAGATAGAGTACAATCAGAAGGTCCGTTTCCTTTATTGCTACACAATTAAATAGCTTAGAAATCTAAAAATGTAAGGTATATTGTTATTTAAAGAAAATCATCTTTTTGCATGCTGGGCATATATATATTATATTACAGATGTGAAGCTTATTTGATCTAATTGTGAAAATTGTGAAATACATCTTATGGATACAAGTCAAGTCGTTAGCATGAGGTTATCTTATGCATAAATTATTTCTCCACCCCAATTTGTCTGATCCTTAGGGTAGCACGGTGGCTCAGTGGTTAGCACTTCTGCCTCACAGCACTGGGGTCATGAGTTCAATTCCCAATCATGGCCTTATCTGTGTGGAGTTTGTATGTTCTCCCTGTGTTTGCGTGGGTTTCCTCCAGGTTCTCTGGTTTCCTCCCACACTCCAAAAACATACTGGTAGGTGAATTGGCTGCTAACAAATTGACCCTAGTATGTGTGTGTGTGTTAGGGAATTTAGACTGTAAGCTCCAATGGGGCAGGGACTGATGTGAACGAGTTCTCTGTACAGCGCTGCGGAATCAGTGGCGCTATATAAATAAATGATGATGAGGATGATACTTGTTTATAGTAAACCAAAATGATTACTAGTGGTGTCATCCACATGGTTGCTGAGGCCTAGGTTATGCTGACCACACACGGCTAGATCTAGGAGTATATATGTCAATCTTTCTCTAAAAAGGAAAAAGTGGAGGTGGTGCCCATAGCAACCAATCATATTCAAGCTTTCATTTATCTACTGCATGGTATAAAATGATGGCTAGAATCTGATTGGTTGCTATGGGCAACACCTCAGCTATTTCCTTTTCAGAATGTTTGATATATCTACTACTGATCCACAGGGAATCAAAACGAAACACCCAGACATTTGCCAATTTAGCCCCAAAGATGGTGGGGGAATCATCCCAGATCCTCAAAATACAAAGTCATTTTTTTTATTTTTTCATGTTTCAAAGATGCACGTGTGGTTTTAGGGAAGATTAAGTGGTCCTCTATATCCTGGATATGTTGAAAACAATGAAATTTGCATTCAGAAATTTGGTATAGAAAGGATCATTGTTACTTTTACATTTGTATTTGGGAGGCCTCCCTTTTGACACCCAGTGAATAGTTAAAAAAAAAATTGTGTGCCCAGCTTAAAGGACAAATTGCTAGAACATATAGAGTCCACATTGAGAGAATCGCTGATGACGGATTGCAGTCTAGTTGGTCAGATTTATCATCGGGATGAATTAAATATATAATTTTTGTGGGCTGTACCAGTATGTAGCCTATCAATTTGCTAGTAACCAGTGACATCTCTAAGGCTCCACCTATTATGCACAAGCCCTGACTTATCATAAAATATTGGTTCTTAGTGAATAGAGACAATATTTTCAGAAACAGTAGTTCGGCTCACCAGATGAATGTTTCCACAGCAAGTAATACCAAGTCCACTTTAAATATGAAACTGGGGAAATTTTGGCACTCTGGGCCCATCTCAGCTCTTGGCTCAAGATAAATGCTCTCTTTGCCATACCCTAAAATGAGACCTTCGACTACCGTTCACCAGCACCTTTACATCACCGCGTCCAATTTGATCACATAGGGCATCATTTAGAGTTATGAGTAAACAGAACTCCAAGGTGCAGTTTTGCCCCTTGATAAAACCATGTCGCACTAGTAGGACCTGAATAATTAAGGAACATAAACTGTGATGCTCCGGGCATCTCTAAGGTACTTTCAACTGTGTCTCTTGCTCCAGCTACAGGTCTAGTCTAAGTACCAAATAGATGGGTTGGGTACGTGACCCCGACTAGCACAACACCGACAAGGACTTACCCGACTTGACAAGGGTGAAGCTGGCAATCATGAAAGAATGTTAACACCGAAGGTTTGAAACCTCTAGCTGCCAGAATCGCAAAGGATGCAGAAGCCGGCACACAGAAAGTCATGTGACTTTCTGGCGCCTCCCTGCATTACTCTTTTTACACCGCGAATAATAATTTAGTCCCAGAAAGTTTTATCAAGTTTTATCATTGATGACATTCATTGAATAGTTTTCTTTTTTTTCTTTTGTGAGTTTATATTCCACATTTGTATTGGACGTATCCTGCAGCCTCTTGTCTACTAGTGCAGACTGCACCTACACCCGTATTCATCCCCACTCATCTCTTCACATCCGCTCCTTGTTGAATTCAGACGTATGTATACCCGATTTCCGTGCACTTTAAAACAAATGCACATTGCGCTCATTATGAGTCCGTTAATGAATCAGGCCCATAATGACTATATTTATTGACAAATGTTCTTTTGCTTTTCAGGTAAGCTTTGTTATCAACAAGACACCTATTTCACTTGTCTGATCGTTCTGTCTGTCACGAGCATACATAAAGCAGGAACACAGAAGGTAGACAAAATAAATGCAGACTTCAGACTTTATACCATACTTGCCAACTCTCCCGGAATGTCCGGGAGACTCCCGAAATCCGGGTCGCTCTCCTGGACTCCGGGGAGAGCAGGCCAGTCTCCCACATCCTACAATTTGCTGGGCAAAATAATGTGATCCGCGGTGAATCGCGTCATTTTGGCCCCGTCCCTCGCGATAAAACGTCATTTTCGTCACAGGGGGGCAAAATGAGGCGATTCACCGCGCCCCACCTCCTCCCGCCCTCTAGTCACGCTCCGTGTCCGGGATCTCCCAGACTTCAGTGCCTGAAAGCAGCCAAGTATGCTTTATACAAGGATGCCTATGAATTTCTTTTATTCTATCATTCGTTACATGTACCTTGCTGTGAAAGTATATTTAAAATCCACTTTGATAGTTAAGTGTACTGATTCAATTATGGCCCAGTACGAGTGGCTTAGCGTGTATAGAACAAGTACTTTGATATTAGGAGACATTCACTGGCACAGCACAATTGTCTAGAAACATGCCTTATTATGCAAAACATTTGTTTTGTATTAACTTAACCTTGTTGCTTTGCCAAGGGGAATTGAAGAACTGTTATTTTAAAAGAGGGGCCTTTGTATGTTCAGGAAGTGTGACACCAAGATCCTAAACTATTACCATTGAAACATTCCTGTGACAAATAAAATGTTAAAAAAAAAAAAACACAGGAAAATGTAACAATACACTACATAAATCAATGCATTTTTGAAATTATTCCTAACAACAATAAACATAGATGTAATAGAAAATGGTCCTTGCTGTGTTTAAAAGAAAAGAATTAAGATTTCCCATAAAGCCAGTGATAAAAAAATGTTATAGGATAAGATCAGGCTGTGTGTTGCGTCAAGGGTTATAAATGGTTCCGTCTCAACGCAGCTGTGTTGCTTTCACAAGTAGCCACGGATGGCAGAGACCTTAGAGTTTAGCAGTACCAGCATTCCTTATTTATGGAGTTTTTCCTTTATCCTCTGCATTATATGTAAGTTAAAACCCTTGGTCTTAAGTTACCCGTATTAAGTTTCAACCAAAGGGACATGCTGTCGGGAGAGGTTGTTGATGGTGATGTTTTGAAACATGTTCTGTGAGTACATGCAACTTGAAAGGGGAGGTAGACAACCTGCAGTTCTAAAGCTGTTGAGGGGACTACAAGTCCCAGCACGCCATGCCAGCCACGGTAGAACTTGTAGTCCCACAACAGTCAGATACCCACAGGTTGCCTACCCGTAGCTTTAGAGAAATGCCAGCCACAAGCACCTTCTTGTGAGCATTTAACTTTGACACACTCTAGGCGAGGGGCACATAATTCCTGGATGACCTTGATCAAGAACAAACAAGGGCCACATGTTGGAGCAGGTGCAACAGATATGACACTATGATAACATTCTTCCAAAGCAAACTCTTTAATTTTGACTACAGCGCAGTTATTGCCAACTGGCGTGGAAACCACTCGTGGGCGTGGCCTAAGGAGATCTATGACTCTTTGTCCTTCTTTACAATGTGAAACAGAGACTTACAAATAGGTCATTTGTAACCAGGATGAATGGGAGTGAATTAATGAGGATTTACAAACCAAGTACTGCTTACATTCGGTAAATAGAGTGCTATGATTTAGCAACACAATGTCTCCCGTGGTGTCCTGCAGAGAAATGATGGCTGCAGCTCCATTCAGCGGTGTCAGGATACTTTAAAGGAAAAGTAAACCAAAAATAGTAATCCTATTGAAAGTCTCCTGGTAAGGTTACAAGACAAGGTATTTTGTACCAAACACAAACATTGTCAAATTGTGCAACCACCACGCCCCCCCCTTCCCCATCCCTCTCCCACTTAGTGTAATAAGGTACACAGTGCAGAAAAATGATTCCCAATACTATATAGTTAACGATTTTACCTACAACTGAAGAAGAAAAAGTCCCGATCAGCATGGCGATTCCTGTGTACACACTAAACATGTTATACACGATTTACCTTCAGTTCTGTGCTCTTCATCTCTTCGGCCGAAAAGATCCGGACTCTGCACACTCCATAGAGACCTATGGACACTGCCGGTCCTGAGTGCATACACACTGCAGAATTGGAACGACATCGTTCCATCGTTGAACGAGATTTTGTAGTTCGGTTTAAAAATCAAATGAAACAATACGATGAGCTTTGGAATGATAATCGTTCATCATTGGAGTGTACACACTAATGCGATATCAGGCCGAACATTCGTTTATCGCAAGACATAATTGTCTGAAAACCCTGTAGTGTGTAATACAATGTCTTCATCCACCAGACCACCAATCTAGTATGGAATTGTGTTGTCTACAGGAAATGGGGACAATTGGGTTGGGTATGATAGGTGTACTATAATTGGCAGAAATGAGCCTAGAAGGAATTATAGACCAAGGGGTCTATTTAATAAGATTCCCCGATGATTACGCAGTGATAGAAAAGCTTTAAACATGTAATTTATTAAAACAATCTCACTGGGGCAAGTGAGGGATGCTGAGCTCCCGGTGATGCTGACTGGCAGCGGTAAGAAAGAAGAGTCTGGCTGGGCAGCATGACAGCTTGTGCATGACAACTGGAACTGGAAACCCAGGCTTCGGCTTAAACTTCCAGATTCTACAAACTAGAAGAAAAAAATAAATAAAAAATAGATAAAATAAATAAATAAAAAAACTAATAAAAAAACAGAAATAAACAGTGCAAATGCTGAGATGGTGTTAGCAATCAGAGAACAGCCGCTGTACCTGTATCTCTGCCGCCCTTAGTAAATACGCTTCCCTATGGGCAGTATGGCAGGAGGCCCCTAGCGATGGCTACCCGGCTGCGATGGCTAGTGATAGCCTTTACCGACTGGGGGCTGCGATAAATAGGGAAAAGCAATAAATCCTGCAAAATAAACCCTTTTCGCAGGATTTAGGGCTTGTCTCCCTTTAATAAATAGATCCCTAACATTTACACAGAAGAGAAATTGTACATTGAGAATTGTATCTATGCAGCCTGCCCTCTATGTAGTCATGGCAGTTTCTGCATGCCCCTAGTTCTGGCCCTGCATACCAGCCACGCAATTATATCAGAAAAGGCTTCTATACCATAAAAAAATTTGAGTTGCTTGTATATACAACTATGTAGGAGTATAATTCCTTTCACAGCACACAGATTTGGTCAACCAACTTGGTTTTTGCACAGTACTTGTTACCTTGTGCGGAGTGTGGCGGCATCGTCTGCTCTTGGGATAGTGGCGCTGGGCTATCACCGGCCCAGTGCTGTACTCTCAGCCCATTGTCACCATGGAGGAGTAGCAATCGGCAGCTTAAAAGGTAAAACCTTGCAGACTACTCTTTCCCCCCTCGCCCCTTCAATTCAGCGTACGGAAGGGCGGCATCGTGATGAATATAAAGAAACAGAATTAATGACATTATGTCACTCATTCAATCTCTTTGGTGCCCCCTGAACCTGGCACACTAGCTTTGCCTAGTGGTAGCTCCAGCCCTGCATAGATCTACCGCAAATTACACTGATATATTGTGAAAGTCTTTCTAACACTGAGCAAAAAAACCAAAACATCTGGGGGTAAATGTATCAAGCTGAGAGTTTTCCGGCGGGTTTGAAAAGTGGAGATGTTGCCTATGGTAACCAATCAGATTCTAGCTGTCATTTTGTAGAATGTACTAAATAAATGATAGCTAGAATCTGATTGGTTTTTTAAACACGCCGGAAAACTGTCAGCTTGATACATTTACCCCCTGCTGTCTTTTTTCTTTACGGTTTTCCTGGCGATACAGGTGAAAAAGAACAACTTGTTTTCAGTGCCGGACCTGCGTCAGGAAACTTTGCGTTGACCACGGCAGCTTTTTCTTCTGCCTAATCCTTGCCCCATACCTCAACATATATTATATCTTAACTTGCCTAACGGCCATATAGTATAGTGTTAAGCACGCTTTCATTTTCATGTTTTCTCTTAAGTTTGTATAAATCTATGACCATAAAATTATTTTCTAAAGTATTGGTTCTCAAAGGTCTGTAGCAATTATTTTAATAAAAGGAAATGTGTAATTACCAGCAATTGGTAGCAGCACGTATGTGCTACATGCAATATGATATTATATAAGACGTTTTGGTTGAGTTAAGTTTCACTCAGCCTTAAAATAAAATAAAAAGTAAAATAAACGTATCTAGAAGCTATACAAGGGAATTATGTGGATTTGGAATCCTGTGTTTCTTTCGATTATCTGAAATCACGATTCATTTTAATATATATTTTTTAAAGGCAACAACTTTTTTAATGGCTGTTAATGGCATGTGTGCCGTTTTCTAGATTGCATTGTTAAACAGTAAGTATCTGCAGCCAACATATGGAGAAGTTCTGTAATGTCTTTGCCAAGTATGGTCTGGCAGTATGTCCTTTTATGGTCACTGTTATAAGGTATTATTGATTTTTATGTCAATGTTATGTCCTAAGGATTGCCGTAAGTGTCAAATAGCCAGACGCTGTGCAGTCTGACTTTTGGAAACATGCCAGATGTCCAGGGATGGGTCAAACTTTATTAACTGACAAGCAAACCTCTAGAAAAACATCCAGCACTTGACGTGAGTCGTACACATGGTGGTATGATATGCTTCGCCAAATCCTTGTTTAAACAGTCTTGCAATTACTTGTGGCACAACTGTACGGCTGTGTATAAAGGACCAGGTTAGCGGAGGTCATCTCTGGCAAGCTGCAGGGTCTGCTGTCGAACCCAAACACTTTATAAAAGTGTGTAAGTTAAATAAAGGGTTTAAAAGACATAAGAGCAGACAGACATAAAAAAGAAGAAAGATCTATTTGTTCAATATTTACATTATACTGTTTGGAGGGCTTGCCTGCGTGAGGTGCCCTATTATGTATAGGGGGGGGGGGGGGGGGGGGGCGGAAGTCTGTGGTCTCGCTTGCTTCAGTAATCACAGATCTCAATCAAACCAGACCAAAATGTAGTAAGCTAAAGGAAAATCCCCAATCGTAGGATATACACATTTATCTGCTAGTCTTTATATCCTATGAGTGGGATATGTATATATACACACACCTAGAGTACCCCCCCACACTTCTCTCTTCCCTCTATGTATAATAAGCCACAACATTAAAACCACCTGCCTAATATTGTGTAGGTCCTCCTTGTGCTGTCAAAACAGCTCTGACGTCAAGGCATGGACTCCACAAGACCTCTGACGGTGTCCTGGGATATCTGGCACCAAGACGTTAGCAGTAGATCCTTTAAGTCCTGTAAGTTGTGAGGTGGGGCCTCAATGGCTCTGGCTTGTTTTTCCAGCACATCCCACAGATGCACGATTGAGATTTGGGGAATTTGAAGGTCAAGTCGACACCTTGAACTCTTTGTTATATTCCTCGAACCATTTCTGAACAATTTTTGCAGTGTGGCATGATGCATTATCCTGCTGAAAGAGGCCACTGCCATCAGGGAATACCGATGCCATTAAGGGGTGTGCTTGGTCTGCATCAATGTTTAGGTAGGTGGTACGTGTCAAAGTAGCATCCACATGAATGCCAGGACCCAAGGTTTCCCAGCAGAACATTGCCCAGAGCATCACACTGCTTTCATCGGCTTCCCTTCTTCCCATAGCGCATCCTGGTGCCATCTCTTCCCCAGGTAAAGGACGCACAAGCACCAGGCCGTCCACATGATGTAAAAGAAACCATGATTCATCATCTTCTATTGCTCCATGGTCCAGTTCTGGCTCTCACTTGCCTATTGTAGGCGCTTTCAGTCTAACCGGTCTGCGGCTACGCACCCCCATACGCAGCAATCTGCGATGCGCTGTGTGCTCTGACACCTTTCTATCATAGTCAGCATTTACTTTTTCAGCAATTTGTGCTACAGTAGCTCTTCTGTGGGATTGGACCAGATGTGCTAGCCTTCGCTTCCCCCTCGCCTCAATAAGACTTGGGTGCCCATGACCCTGTCGGCAGTTCCCCGGTTGTCCTTTCTTGCACCACTTTTTGTAGGTACTAATCACTAAATATTGGGAAAACCCCACAAAACCTGCTGTTTTGGAGATGCTCTGACCCAGTCATTAAGCCATCACAATTTAGCCTGTGGCAAAGTTGCTCAGATGCTTCAGTTTGCCTATTTTTCCTGCTTTCAACACATCAACTTCAAGAACTGACTGCTGCAGCTGTTCCGTGGTCATGAAATGAGGAATTAACTAAGTAAGTTACTATGGCTACTACCGCTTTCACTATGGCACTGGTTCCAGCAAACAATATCATGCAGGAACTGTATTCTTACCTACTTCCACTGGCATGCCTCATGGATGTTCACTTGCCCATATTGCTCTATAGACTTAAACTTGTGTTTTTAGGTCATTTGAAATCCCATTGAAATACCCTCCAGGTGGTTGTCTAATGCCCGGTCCCCAAAATTTGTCATCTGCACCCCTAGAAGTTGATTCAAATATCTTGTCCTGTAACACAATATGTACTTTTCACATGGGCACAATACTATGTACATTCTTGCCCCTAGCAGGTTATACCCTATGAAACACTGTAGATGGCCCTTATGGACTGACTTTCTCCAGAGCACAGAAGGTCATTTAGGAAAACACATGCTTTAGATCAGTGTTGGCTAACCTGTGACACTCCAGGTGCTGTGAAACTACAAGTCCCAGCATGCTTTGCCAATATATAGCAGCTTATTGGTGGAAGGGTATGCTGGGACATGTAGTTTCACAACACCTGGAGTGTCATAGGTTAGACAACACTGCTTTTCATGGACAGTTTTTGCCCAGGAAAACGGGGTCACAGAGTGCTCCTGTTTTCGTTATTTTTTGTCAACTACATAGTGCACAAGGTACTCTGCAGTAAAGGTCCTATTTAGCTAGGAACGTCCTAATCCACCCAGCTTCCACCAGAAGAACCAATCTTCTGCACCTCCACCATTCGCTACAATCTTGACGCTACAATCTTCCCTTATAAATAAGTGCAATCGCACAAAATAACAGCACTTGTACTGCAGGCCGGCTCTTTGCAGATTTGTAAAAGACCCTTTTAGGAGTTTTAAATCTAATTTTACTAAATACATTCCATTACCAATAATAGATTTTTGGTGGCGGTACCTTCAGTGGGACACTCTCAATTCGCTATATTTAGCAGGTTCTGGGCACTTACATATCACACGGCAGCTGTAAGGATTTCGGTCTGAGTTGTTGTGTCGGATCTCCCCTGCTAAGGAGAACGTGGGCTGCGCCCCAATGTGATTAGCAGAGGTATTGGCTATATGGAAGTGCTGGGACCCTGATAAATACAGCGAATAGCAGGAAAGCTTTTTTAGTAAAAAAAAAAAAAATTAAAATGGAAATCCCCTTTAACATGTATCCAACATTGGCAGAAAAGAATAAGAATTACTGGTGCATGTATTTCAACAAATAGCAGTAGCTGTTTCCTTATTGTCTTTCTTTAACAACATTCATATTTTATATCAAAGTCTACAAGGCATAAAAGTTTGATGACCAAACATAATAACAAATAAAGTCTTACAGATTAGCATACAGTTGGTAGATGGAATTAAACTCTGCCAAATATCATTTTATGACACTGAATAGCTGTGTACGCTGCCACAGAAGCAGATGCTGTCCTAGGCAACTTCAATAGCCTTTTATTGTGCGAGGGATGTTACACTTTTGTGGATCCGAATAATAGAGCTGGTTCAAAAACAGGTTATAGTGGAGGAAATAATTTGGGGGAGCTGACCCAGATGTCTGGTAATTGCACAGGCAGAGTGTATAGTATGCTTTGATATCCAATAACAATCAACTATTCTGTTTGCAATGTTTTGCAGAATTAGAATTAGTTATTTATTTATTTTTGTAAAGGACATTACCACATTAACACTATACAGTGGTAAAAAAAAAAAAAACAAGGCTAAATAGTTTGCAGAGTCCATGAACAGAACAAAAATGTGCAAATTTTCACATGTTATTTATTGCTTGTATTCTATATAATGCCAACATATTTTATTGCGCTGTATTGTAGATAGTGTACTGCATAATAAAGATTATTTAAAAAAAAAAATTGTAACGCTACTACCTAAAGAGTACATGTTCTAGCAGTCTTGTAGATGCACAAATGCTGATCAAATGTACCTTTAGCTTGTTTTTAGTATATATCTTTTCAATTGTTTTCTCTGTATATATTTTTTAACCTCTCTAGAGCAGGGGCGCACGCAGAGGGAGTTTCTGGTTCGTCAGAAACCCCTCCCCTCCGCGAACGAACGGTACTGTATTGTACTACAATACAGCACTGCCGCGGACGCTTCTTTGACAGCGCCGTGGCTGCTGTACAATTCAGAATCGCCGAAATGGAGCTGCTGTGCATGCGCAGCAGCTCTCCCTGCGTTTGCCCCTGCTAGAGATCTGCTGAATGTTGGCCTATTCCAGCTAACCTTTGACTATACCCCCCCAGTAAAATTGGAACTGGCCTAGAGATAAGAGATGGGGTGGTGCAGTGTGGTTCGGCATGTGGATGGTTTAAAGCTGCAATCCCATGGCAAATCAGGTTTTCTTTTTTTTTTAGCATAAATTACTGTGGAAGGCTATAAGAAGAATGTTGGTATTTACCATTTCCTTAGTTTTTTTTCTTCAGGCTGCTACTAATGATATATGATTCAGATCTACCATAGCAACCACAGTCACATGACACGTGATGTAATGAGCAGAGATGCTTTGGAATGCCCATCTGAACTCTGTCTGCACTGTGACATCCTGTTTCTGCCCCCCTCTGCCGTCACAAAATGATGAGAGCTGGGAACTTTTATCTGTGTAGCAGACTGACAGCTTTTGTTTTCCAACCAGAGAGATTTTGAAAAGGAGGTTATGATTTGTATGAAAAATGACTACCAGATGCATGCTAAAATGGTACTTAACTTTCTATTTAAAGAAGGAAAGAAAAACTTCCCTGTTGGATTGCTGCTTTAATCAAGTATGGCTTGATTTCTTGCTTGAGAATGATGGCAGGTACACTTGTACAAATACTAAATAATATACTGTATTTTGATGAGCATCTTAAACTGGAAATTCACACATTTTTATCTTTGTTAGTATTATTAGCATTCATTTATAGAGCACAATAAAGTTCCGCAGCTCCGTTGTACAAACAAGGTAGACAGTTCATAAAAAAAAAGTTCACAAAAATTTACATAGCACAAGCAGAAGTGAAAAGCGCGGAAAACAAACACAAGGGTAACATAAATTAAGTCATATTTCAAAGGGCAATTGCCTTGGCTATGACAAGGATGGCAAGGGTAGCCAAAGGCGACAGGGAAGGGGTAAGAAGCAAATGGGGAAAAGAGATGCTCTAAGAGAAAGGAAGGCCCAGCTTGTGAGAACTTACATACAATCTAAAGGGGAGGAGCTGGAATGGAAAAACAGGTAGACACATAGAGGGGAAGAAGAAGGATGGTAGGGAGGGATTAAGGAGTGGTCTGGTAGGCATTGGTGAACAGGTGAGTGCTGAGTGATACATTGGAGGCTGGGGTAGAGTCTGGAAGTGGAACTGAGATGCAGTAAACAGAGGGGAGGAGAGGCGGTGGTCATTGGCCAAGCTGAGGGAGTGGTGTGTGAAGGAAGATGAGGTTGGAAATGTAGTGGGGAGCGGAGATGTAAGTAGCTTTGGGAGGGCCAGAAGTTTAAATTGGATTCTATAGGGAATGAGCAGACAGTGGAGGGATTGGCAGGGGGTGGAGGTCGAAGTAGAGCAGCACAAGATAGAGGTCAATCTTGCTCCAACATTAAAGAGCTATTCAAGAGGAGGGAGACAGATGAGGGGATGTCAAGTAGGAGAAAGTTGCAATAGTCGGGAGAGAGATGAGAGAGTTGATTGGTAGCATCAAGGGAGGAAAAAGGTTGAATCCTGATAATGGAAACAACAGGAGTTGGAGGGATTGAATGTGGGGAGAGGAGTCATTGTCAGAGAAGTGATATTGCAGACCATAGGAGCTGATTTGCTCATCTGATTCAACAAGGAACTCATACTGAGTGCAACGTGGATTTATTTTAGAACACATATAAACCCTCCTTGCGAACCCCGAATTCAAGGCACGGATCTCAAGACACGTGCGCTGTTGAATTCGGGTGTAGGTCTCCTCTGCTCTACTACACAGGACATTGGGGGGATACATCCAAAGCCTATGTGGATTATAAATTCACAAAAGAACACAAGGAAAAAAATACAGAATTAATACCACCAGTTAATAATAAAGGCATTAATGATAAAACAGTTTAATGAAAAGGGTGGATTATTATTTTTTTTTTTAGTACAATACATTTATTAGGATGTTGTTAATGTTTACTGAACATAAAATAAATTTTTACAGTTGCAATTTGCAAACACAAGTTATGCATATGAAACTGTCATCACTAGTACTCAGGACTTAGACTAGCCCTGTAGCTGGAGCAAGAG
This sequence comes from Mixophyes fleayi, assembly GCF_038048845.1. Taxonomy (NCBI): domain Eukaryota; kingdom Metazoa; phylum Chordata; class Amphibia; order Anura; family Limnodynastidae; genus Mixophyes; species Mixophyes fleayi. The sequence goes on from NC_134413.1 coordinate 19,496,630, forward strand.
ATACAACAGAAAAACAAATAAATTCGCCATGCCTAGAGCTGACGTGACTTTGACCAAACCCCCATTCCCTGCCCCGTTCACTCCCTGATATCGTAGGCTGCAGTAAGTGTCCTTTGCGTTCGAAGACGAAGCGGACAGGGCTGCGTTTATTGGTGCATATTCCAGTTCTGGGCATGCACAGAGGGATTTTGCGTACGATACGCCCAAAATCATCAGATACGTGCCTTAAAGGAATCAGGCCCCTAGAGGAGGTGTAGAGTAAGAACAGCAGGGGGCCAAGGACGGAGCCTTGAGGGACCCAAACGGGAAGTGGGAGAGTAGATGAGGACGACGTAGAGGTAGAGATAAAGAAGAATCTGTTAGAGAGATGAGAGGACAATGTCACAAAGGCCAAGGAAATGAAGGCTGTAGAACAAGATGGTCCACAGTGTCAAAAGCCACATAGCGGTAAGGAGAAGCAAGCAAAATTACCCTTGAATTCTGAGACAAAAAGATCATTGGTGACTTTGGTCAGAGCGGTTTCAGTAGAGTGAATGGGGTGGTAACCAGTTTGAAGATGAGAGAGTTGTCAGAGAGGGAGGTGGCAAGGCAGGTGTAGATGGCCCTCTCTAGTATTTTTGAGACAAAGCTGAGGACAGAGATTGAGTGATAGTTCAACAGTCTGGTAGGGTCAAAAGTGGGTTTTTTGTGAATAGGGGAGACAAGGTTGTGTTTGAAGGAAGGGTGGAAGATGCTGGTGGAGAAGTAAAGGCTGAAGAGATGAGTGTGGTGGAGGTGAAAGTATGCTTGTACAAGGTGATAGCTTGTTCAGGACACTCCAAGAAGGTAATGAAGAGAGGAGTGCTTAAAGCAAGGAAGCCTAGGAAGCAGCGTTGAAGGTGACGAGATTGCGTTTGATGAACAATGATTTTATGTCTTATCCCTTTATTATACAATATTGTATGTGAGTGCTACATTTAATGTATTCCTCTTTGGATCAGCAACTACAAAAAAATTATGGTTTTTTTTGCAATCCAGTTCTAAACTAGTTGCTTAGAATGTTAAAGTTTCTGAAACATCAAGTTGCTTTGAAAAAAAAAACATTTATATACTTTACAAGTGATATCTTTAACCTCTTAATAGCATGATTAGCATTGTCATTATTTACCATTTAATATTAATGTGTGTACATAATAGCACGTTAGAGCTTAGTCCAAGTTAAATATACATTCAACTTCCCTCTTGTATTACTAAACAACCACTGTGATGGCTGACAAGTAATAATGATCAGTACGTTCTTGTGAATAAGTGTTATTTATGTTAATGTCATATGTGGACAAGTCAAGATTAGCCTAATGCATAGATACACAGTGGCAGATTTAAAAACTACCATCGGTCCTAAGAAGTGCTCACAACGTATGCTTGATCACCCACAAAAACCTTACTAACACCCGCAGAGGCGGAGTTAGTGAGATGTGGGCCCCGGTGCAAGGGAGCGGGAGGAGGGAACCGGGGCCCACATCTCACTACTTCCGACCCTCTGCAACTGCCATGCAGCGGGCCCCATTATCTCCATGGACCCCGGTGCACTGCACCTGCTGCAACAATCATCATCATCATTTATTTATATAGCGCTACTAATTCCGCAGTGCTGTACAGAGAACCCATTCACATCAGTCCCTGCCCCATTGGAGCTTACAGTCTAAATTCCCTAATATAGACACACACTCACACACAGACAGACACCAGGGTCAATTTTTGATAGCAGCCAATTAACCTACCAGTATGTTTTTGGAGTGTGGGAGGAAACCGGAGCACCCGGAGGAAACCCACGAAAAAAACATGGGGAGAACATACAAACTCCACACAGATAAGGCCATGGTCGGGAATCGAACTCATGACCCCAGCGCTGTGAGGCAGATGTGCTAACCACTAGGCCACTGTGCTGCCCTAACGATGGTAGCTCCGCCTCTGTACGCCCCAACATCCTAGCCCCAAGTTTACCAATGAGTCATCAAGCCTCATATGCTACATTTTCTGTAATAACTAGCTAGAATCGCTGGAAATGAACTCATCCCAGCTCACTTTACACTTTATTTACTTTGCATCTTAATAAAAGGTCTTAATTGTACCACTTCCAAATTTTGCAAAGTGACATAGCATTTTATACGGTACGTATGACGAGAATATATGAATATGTACATTTGTTATTTATATGTAGCAAACTAAGAGTAGTTACATAAAAGGGAATGCAAATGATTTTCCTCTTCCTCCGAAATACTTTACATTTTACGTTTCACAGTCTTTTATCGTTAACATTCCTTTGTAGACCGAATGTTTACATGACGGCTTTATGCCCAGGGTGTGATTGTCTCTTCAAACTCTGTGCCTCTAAACGACGTGCTGCATGGCTGTCATTATGCAGAGTTAACCAGAATTTCTATTAGTGGGTTTGGCTCATTCGACTTTTCCCTTTCCTCACACGGGCAGGGGGAGCAGCTGCGGATTTGAAGATAGACATTTGGATTTCATCCTGCCTCGTGGAGAGCGTGCACAGGGGCCAGGATGGTATCAAAGCCAGTGAGCTAGATGTAAAACAACTGGTTGGGAATGACAGCCAAGAGCAAGTACTGTGCACCTGCCAGAGGTTCTAGAGGGGGTTTTGAAGATGGCAGATGGTGTTTCCCACCTCCAAATTACTAATGGCACATTTGGAGCTGTCTGGCAAATTAATTTACAATCCTACCAAACAAACATATCTTGAAACAAAAAACTAATAATAAAAAGTTTGGTAGTAATAGTAGGTAATTGTAGCACTCCAAAGTTATATAGATAGATGGACAGATATAGATAGATAGATATTAGATAGATAGATAGATAGATAGATAGATATTAGATAGATAGATAGATAGATAGATAGATAGATAGATAGATAGATATTAGATAGATAGATAGATAGATAGATAGATAGATAGATAGATATGAGATAGAGATAGAGATAGAGATATAGATAGATAGATAGATAGATAGATAGATATGAGATAGATAGATAGATAGATAGATAGATAGATAGATAGATAGATAGATATTAGATATTAGATAGATAGATAGACAGATATGAAAGAGATAGATAGATAAATAGATAGATAGATAGATAAACAGACAGATAGATATGAGATAGATAGATATTAGATACATAGATATATAGATAGATAGATAGATAGATAGATATTAGATAGATAGATAGATATTAGATAGATAGATAGATAGATAGATAGATAGATAGATAGATAGATAGACAGATATATAGATCGATAAATAGATATGATATAGATAGATAGACAGATAGACAGACATAGATAGATAGATAGATAGATAGATAGATAGATAGATAGATAGATAGATATTAGATAGATAGATAGATAGATATGAGATAGATAGATATTAGATAGATAGATAGATAGATATGAGATAGATAGATATTAGATAGATAGATAGATAGATAGATAGATAGATATGAGATAGATAGATATTAGATAGATAGATAGATAGATATGAGATAGATAGATATTAGATAGATAGATAGACAGATATGAAATAGATAGATAGATAAATAGATAGATAGATAGATAGATAGATAGATAGATAGATAAACAGACAGATAGATATGAGATAGATAGATATTAGATACATAGATATATAGATAGATAGATAGATAGATAGATAGATAGATAGATAGATATTAGATAGATAGATAGACAGATAGACAGACATAGATAGATAGATAGATAGATAGATAGATAGATAGATAGATAGATAGATAGATAAATAGATAGATATTTTATGATTACGCTAGAATTTATAGTAGGGGATACACTAGCCTACATATAAAATTTATATATAATTAAAAAAATACATTTACAGGTATTATTTAGGTAGTTACATCTTCTACAATTGAAATAAAAGGTGGTATCGGGTGCTTGTCGGAAGCAGGGATGGCATACGGCATTGCCAGGCTCTCCAGCAAATTTTGCAGAGAACAAGGCCCACAGCCTGACCTCAGAAGAGCAGAGAGAGGCCACTTCTGAGCGTACGCCGTACCCACGCATGCCCAGAAGGGCAGAGCTGGGCTACTCACCTACGAGCCCCATAGCTGTTGCCACTGAGGTGTACACATAGCGTTGGGTCTATTGATAGAGTGCTGTGTTCACATACATGCTGTATGTGAGTGAGCAGAACCAAAAGGTGCATGCTCTCCTTGCTGTAAGTCTCTGGGTAACAGTGCTCTTCTCATCTAAATACATTTCATCCATAAGTTAAATGTTACTTAAGTATTGTAATTGCAGCACGGTGTCAGAGATGCACATCTGCCATCCGAACTCTCTTCACAGCTCGGTGGATTGTAGACAGCTGTCTCCAAGTTACAGTTGTCAGTGCAGCTCCAGACCTTCCTCACTGAATTAATTAAATTGTAATAATGTATTAAAATTGAACTAAGGATAGAATAAGTGGAGGCAATAAAACAATTTAGAACTCTTACACACAAATTAGTAATAACTGCAGTAGAAAGAAATATAAAGTATGTATTCAGTGAAAAGAGCCTGTTAAGTCACATCTGGAACATGTAAGAATATATGTTACATTATAGAACACATTGTCATACACAATGTCCAGGGAACAGTTGTGATTCTTTAAACAGAGCCTGTCACTTTTTAGCTACAATGCTTTGTATTATTATTATTACCATTTATTTATATATTGCGCCGCTAATTCCGCAGCGCTGTACAGAGAACTCACTCACATCAGTCCCTGCCCCATCGGAGCTTACAGTCTAAATTTCCTAACACACTAGCTTAATTTTGTTAGCAGGCAATTAACCTACTAGTATGTTTTTGGAGTGTGGGAGGAAACAGGAGCAACTGGAGGAAACCCACATAAACTCTACACAGATAAGGTCGGGAATTGACCCCGAGCTGTGAAGCCAGGAGTGCTTACCATTGAGAAAATGTGCTGCTCACACATATATGGCATAGTGTGACACACAGACTAGGGTCAGTTTGTTAGCAGCCAATTAACCTACCAGTATGTTTTTGGAGTACTCTGTAAGCGTATGCTCATTCAAAGGCTGCTACCTCACTAGAAGTGCCTGTGAGATAGAGAAATAGATGTTCTCAAGTTCAGCGCAAGCAGCCCCCACTCAGAAATGGCGCCCCACTACTCCTTACGTTGGGCAACCGCTTAAGTTCACTCAATGGTAGCGCCGACCGTGTCGACTCTCCAGCAGAGTCATAACACTTGCATACAGTGAGTGAAGGGAGCATATAATAATTTTGACTTGTACCTACATAGTGCAAATGGCACTATGTCAAAATCGATTGGTCAAAAAGTCCTCTTCCTCGTATTCCCTGGTGTCAGATATGTGAATGGGTCCTAATACTAGTGGGTCTAGTGGAAGAAGATTTCCACTCAAAATGAAGTTTTCTCCATGAGAAAGCCTCTCAGACAGCCAGGTAGTCCTGACCAAGCGGTTATTGTAATGTTAAAGACCACAACTGAACCTATCCTAGTTTCCATTCAAATATTATGGGAACCCTACACTAAGGAGAGAATTTGCACATTTTTTCCATTACTACGGTAGAAATATCCGCTCATTTTTCCTCACACCTCTATGGGGCACGCGGAAAAATGAGCGGGTGTCTCTGTAAAAATATCCGCAGTGAGTGGTCGCGAGCTAATTGAATTCCCCCGGTTAATGTGTCCCCTTCACAGTTGGCTGGTGAACTTGTTACAGGTCTAGGAGAAGAAAAATTATATTCTCATCTATATATCAATGAGATATCCTATACTTCTGGACTTTGTAAATGATTGCTTGTGACAAGGCAGAGCCACAACCGCTCCAGATTTCAGGTGCATGTTGCTCAGGAGGAGATCTGCCGAGAAAATAAATAGTTTAAAAATTGAATTTGCTGAAAGACGGATTTTCGTTTTGATCAGCTGGTGCACGCCTGGCAATGTATAACGTTGCAGATAATGAGCCTCTCCTTTTAGAGTCTGTCACTTTACTGTGCGATCCAGGGGCAAACGCAGGACTTGTAGGGGGGGTTTCCACACCACGCCGCCAGTGGGCTTGACCAGCATGCATGGGGGCACGGCTATAATTTTAGACAGTGCTTGGCTGCTCTCCAACTCTTCCTATCCCCATAATATACATGGGCAATGCTGCGTGGACTACTGTTGGGTGCACGCAGCTTTTCCTTTTCAAGCAGAGCCGTGTGAAGCTGGGGCAGGGTCCAGCCTCCTCAATTATACAGTGCCCCAGGCTTGGAGGGGGGTTTCCAGGCACTAAGAACCCCCCCCCCCCTCCTCTGTTTGCCTGTGCGAGCTGCAAGGTTGACATTTGAGCCATTGATGCTATGTTTATCATTTAAATCTCATTATAATAGCTAGTCTTACCGTGTTCTACGAGGTCTCTACATGCAACCATTAGATCAGGGCTAGATTTATTTTTTTTCCGCTGTAAATCTTTAGGGTTATTTCTGAAATGGATGATAAATCCAAATACTGGCGCTTACATTGACTCAACATTGCTACACTTTATTCTGTGGCTCATGTACTTATTAAAATTTATAGGGGCTGTGTAATCTCCCACTGCTGGAGGTTTGCTAAACGGGATAATCCCAGATCATTGCTGTGTGTGTGTGTGTGATGTTTTTCACCTTTGAAAAGAGAAATACATAACCAGTGTTATTGACGTAAAAATATCAACTATTTATATGTGAGCTCAATTATCACTTTGTTGTTTATTTTTTATTTTTATAAATATACAGCAAAATATATAGGTATAGCCTCCACCTTATCTACACTCTATTCACTTTTATTTTATTGAATGATTGGTTTGCTGAAATAAAATGTAAAATCACCCATATATTTTAACTAAATCAATAATTTATGAATTGGTCATCAGTAAGAGGTTGGACCACACTTTTTATATCTGGCAGAAAGAGCCTTGAGGGTCTCGGTATGGATAGCAGATACACTGGTGATGAAAAGCGTTTTTAAATGGATGGGTTAATTTAGGAGGAACCGTCTCTCAAGTGCAGGAAACAGTGATCTAAAAAACACAGGGTAGAATGCTAAAAACTAGATAGAAAAATTAGAGCCGTGACGGATACCCATAGCAACCAATCAGATTCTAGCTATCAATTATCTAATACATACTATAAAGTGATAGCTAGAACATGATTGGTTGCTATAGGCCAGGGGCTGACAACCTTTTTCTATCAGTGTTCCGGCTAAAATCAAGCCCAGGTGTGCCAGGGGCACGCGCGTATGTGTGTGTGTGTGTGTGTGTGTGTGTGTGTGTGTGTGTGTGTGTGTGTGTGTATATATATATATATATATATATATATATTACAATTATTTACTTTATGATGCTAATATCAGAATATTAATAGTGATGGGACCAATAAATAAACATTCATGCTATGTCACATAGTAGTGCCCCCAATTCATATCATGTCACATAATTGTGCCCCAGTCCATAGTATACCACTGCCCCAATTCATAATATGCCACATAGTTGTGCCCTCTATTTATAGTGTGCCACATAGATGTGCCCCCAATTCATAGTATGCCACATAGATGTGCCCCCAATTCATAGTATGCCACATAGATGTGCCCCCAATTCATAGTATGCCACATAGTTGTGCCCCAATTTGCAGTGTTTCTCATACTTACCTTTGGAGTTAGCAGCCCTCCTCTGTTCCATAACGAATCCTGGGAGCTGTTTCACTAAAGCAGCTGATGATGACTGCATAGGAGCTGCTGCGCATGCGCAGGAGCTCTGATCCAGCTATCATCGGTTGCTTTAGTGAGGCAGCTGCGGAGCTCCAGAGTGCCAGACAGAATTGGTCAGCGTGCCACGTCTGGCATTCGTGCCGGAGGTTGCCGACCCCTGCTACAGGCTATACCTTCACTTTTCCTTTTCAGAAGGATTGATAAATCTACCCCTTCGTTTGACTTGGGGCCAGATAGTACAAAAACAAGAAACCTAGCAATATATTCACCAGCACATTGTTGTATGACATATTATTTAAAAAAAATGATCATTCGTTGGTAGCACATTGGTATATACATATATATATATATATATATATATATATATATATATATATATATGGGCACACTGTGTTTTCAGGATTTTAAACCCAAGTCCCATGAGGGCCAATGTGGATACAGAGTGAACGAGAACCCCAGTAAGTAGGAGAGCCCCGATAGTTAAGCAAACAGCAAAATAACCAACATGGGATCCCAATAGACACAGGTCGGCGCTGCAGAAGAGGCAGAGAAGGTCCGAGAGCCCTTTACTACAGGTACCCCAAGGAGTGACCTCCTTGTAAAGACCCCTATACTGTGGGGGGGGGGTCACTGCACTGTGCAGTGCGGCTAAATGGGAGTTTGGCTGAAGGGAAGAGGAGACTGTATGACAGAGGAGTCCCTGGATGAGGGGATGTTGTGTCTCATAGAATGAGAGAGTCCCTGGAGATTAGAGGTCCTGAGCATCTGTGAGGTGTGACCTGTATGCCTGCGATCGGGGAGCTGTATAATATGCAAAGCCTGTGTGATGTGCCTTTGGTCTGTGACTGTGGAAAAACTACTCTGCCCTACGATATGACACAATTCCTGTGGCTACTATGCAAAGCCTCCGTTCTGGTGAATAGTATATAAAACAGATACCATCCTAGCGGAAATTGTACAATGCAAAGCCCATTGTAGCAACTAGCGTATACTAAAGCAGACTAACCATCTGTTCTTATGGCAACTTTATAAAGCAGATATCTAATCTGTTGCCCAGTATACAAATCAAACCTCTAATCAGCACTTCAAACAACCTCTCCTCAGGAATGATCCTTGGCTGGGGAACCCCAATGCTCTGCTAGGCTGGAGTAAGAAGAGATGTTAGGTAAAAACAAAATTCTAGCTGGAGTTATCCTTTAAATCATTATTACATCTACCAACATGGTAGTGACCATTCCTTTAGCTTTGAAACCTACTGCCTGAGAACTGTCTGGAGTTGCCTAATTTCCTGCTTTCCGACATTATGGGGTAGGATTGTTATTTTTTTCTTTCTTTTAACCGTGCCAGTCTGGCATTGCAAAGCAGCAGACATGCTAATGCTGAGACTCAGAACTAATGAAATAGCAGCGTCCTAGAGTGACATGACACATTGTATAATAAAGAACCTTTGGTCAGTAGAACAGGAAACAACATTTGCTAACATTGACAGCTGCTGATTTGAATTTATGAGAAATGTATGACAGGATCTTGTTTGACATAGTGGTCAGACTCAGTGTGACAAAAAGAACCATTGTCCTGATACTGAAGCATAATGCAGTTATTTTTTTTTTTTCTTCCTTTTTAACCAGATGCTTTTTGTGTACTTTGTGTGCAGAGCAAAAGCTAATGGAGAACGTCTCCTGTGGCATATTAAGTAGAAGAAGCGGCAAAAGTTAGACTCTGGGCCTGATTCATTAAGGATCTTAACTTAAGAAACTTCTTATTTCAGTCTCCTGGACAAAACCATGTTACATTGCAAGGGGTGCAAATTAGTTTTCTGTTTTGCACATACGTTAAATACTGACTGTTTATTCATGTAGCACACAAATACTTGATAGCTTATTTGTACACTGAAATTTAAAGTTGATATTTGTGTGCTACATGAAAAAACAGTCAGTATTTAACGAATGTGCAAAACAGAATATTAATTTGCACCCCTTGCATTGTAACATGGTTTTGTCCAGGAGACTGAAATAAGAATTTTCTTAAGTTAAGATCCTTAATGAATCAGGCCCTCTGTGATTGCTCTACATGCCTGGTATGTGATTGACTGTTTGTTGTATCATTAGCATGAATAAAACTAAGTTATTGTATCTCTATATCTTACGCAACACTTCCATTATGGAGACTCCTGCATTTTAACACTCCCTATTGGCTGACGACAGCTCCATTCCTTCACCCCAAGGATTGATACCCTGACCACCAGGCAATGGCAGGGCCATCTTTTCCATTGGGCACGATGGGCAGCTGCCCGGGGGCCCCACGGGCAAGGTGGCCCCATAGGCACGGCTCTTAATGAGAATAAATAATCCTGCAAAAGAAGAAAACCTGCAAAAAAAACCTACAAGGGTCACTGAGCAAGTACATCTATCTATCTCTATCTCTATATATCTATATCTGTATCTATATCTGTATCTGTATACATCTATATATCTATATATATATCTATATCTAGGGGCCCCGGTGCACTGCTTTGCCCGGGGGCCCATAATGTTGTTAAGATGGCCCTGGGCAATGGACCATGTATTGTGTTGCAGTGGAATGTAATGTACCCTGACCATCACAGAATGGGTTCTGTTCTGAACATTGGCCACACCACCTCTGTATAAGCCACACCCTCAAGCCAATTAAGCCACACCCACCTTGCCATGGTGGGTGTGGCACTCAGCTCTCCGTATCACTTCACCCACTATAAAAATTCTGCCTTGCCAACTAGGGCTCCCATGTGTCTCGGTTTTCCCAGAGTTGTCCCCTTTAATCGCCCCAAAATCTTTATCTCACAATACTTATTTTACATAATATAAACTGATTAGTCCAAATGAACAGAATACATGGGAGTAGGTTCCTATAACAGTTTTACGTTACAGTTTTACCTTAATTGGGACCTAAAAGAAAGTATGGGATGCTTTACATGAGCTTCCTAAAGATGTGCAGGACATTGGCTCAAGCTACCAGTTTGTATGTCTACACTGTCATCATATAGCAACTGACAATTTGCTTACACTGTGATTTGCCATCACTTACTGTATAGTCAGTGTTACGTGTAGAGTTATTTCATCCTGTATCTTATAAAATACTGCATCGCTAAGAGCTAAATGGGTTTCACTGACCTCTAAATGGATGATTAATGTAAAAGAACAAGTAACACTGACAGACATTGACCTGGAACACTATTGCCAACTGCATTAACTATGCTGCTGCTGCCAGGGAGATTTTAGACAAACAGAAGGATAAAAAGCAACGCGATTCCTTCTTTAATTTTTTGGCATTTTGAAGAAATGTTACAAGTAAAGCAGAGTATTAAGATATATAAATGGAGAATAATATTTTTAGATCACCATTACAGTATGGAGAGAGGCTGAATTAGTTTAACGCAGGTCAGTCTGAAGCCAAAATATCCATTACAGTAATGTTGATGACAGCAAATGCATCTTACAGAGAAATCAATAGTAATTTGTAATACCCTGGAACAATTATCAAGCTTCAGGCAACAGCAACCCGTCTAAGCCTACGCTGGAGGAACTGGGAATAGAGCCCAAAACTGAACCATCTCTAAGTACTTAATGGCAAGGATAGGAAGGTCAGGGGGGAAGCTGTCCATTTGCCCTCCATCCGTTTGCCTGATTCAGAGGCTGGTTATAAGATACGGGTTAAGGAAGGAGATGTGATACATCTGAAATAGATAAACAGCTAGTTATTGTATAACAGCCATCTAGGTAAAGCACAAACTTGTTTGCAAAGCTATGTTAGTACATTTACCACAAACGACATGGTCTTATTGTAGACTAGAGAGATTACATGCTGTAGATACCAGAGCGGTGTGATCCAGTATTTCACAGGCTTAAGTTCCATAACTTTATATCTGTATTTAGTTTATGTATTGTTCAACATTAAACTGCAAGGCATTCAATAACTAATAAATTATCCCACTCTCCCCCACCGTACCCAAAGGAAAGCATTCTGATGTGTATGCACCCAGATTAATAATAAAGTAAAAAATTTGTGGGGTGAAAGAACCAACTTGAGGGGGTGATGAGCTGGACTTCATCATCATCAGTTATATAGCGCCACTAATGAGTTCAATTCCCGACCATGGCCTTACCTGTGTGGAGTTTGTATGTTCTCCCTGTGTTTGCGTGGGTTTCCTCCGGGTGCTCCGGTTTCCTCCCACACTCCAAAAACATACTGGTAGGTTAATTGGCTGCTATCAAAATTGACCCTAGTCTCTGTCTGTGTGTGAGTGTGTGTCTATGTTCGGGTATTTAGACTGTAAGCTCCAATGGGGCATGGACTGATGTGAATGAGTACATTGAGGGCATGGACTAATGTGAATGTGAATGAGTACAGCGCTGTGGAATTAGTGGCGCTATATAAATAAATGATGATGATGATGATAAGTCCTATAAGGTTAGGAGCTCAATAGTAGATGCAAGTAAGGTCTTGGGCACAGTTACATGGGTGCTGTCTGCATAGCTGCCACAGTACCAGATATTGTTTGTCCTATGTAAGGCTGACCATAAGAACGATAGACACAAGAACAATCCGACACATTGGTAAGGACACCCAGAACTTTTACCTAACGATTGCTTACTAATTTAACTCTAACACAGCCTCTTCCTTTCACAGTCCAGGTAATTAGCCAAACCAGGAAATATCACAAGAAATCAAGAGAGATCTTGGGGTATATTTACTAAACTGTGGGTTTGAAAAAGTGGAGATGTTGCCTACAGCAACCAATCAGATTCAAGTTATCATTTGTTTAGAACATTCTACAAAATGACAGCTGGAATCTGATTGGTTGCTATAGGCAACATCTCCACTTTTTCAAACCCGCAGTTTAGTAAATATACCCCCTTGGCTGGATAGCCTTTTCTCTAGATGTTTTGTTGTACAAAATGAATCCTTGCCACAGAGAGTGCAACGTGCCTGGTAGACAGTAAAGTGGGTCTGTCCATAAGTCAATGGGTGTAATTTGCTCATTTTAGTGAATACTTTGTGGTTGGCAGGTATTCTTTATGTGTGCTGCTTTCAAGTTACAAGTCCTCACAATGGCTTTATGTTTGTCCCATCCATTATTGAATTATTCAATTATACAAGTCCCCACAAGGGACACAATCAGGAACAGAAAACACAATAGGTTTGATGAAAGATGAAAGGACCTTTGCCAGAAAGAATTATAAAAATATATAATTACTTGGTTACGTGCCGCCATCAGTATTATTCCTCCGTAATGACAATTACTTAGATCGACAAAGATCTCTTGTTTCTGAATACACTGAACTGCTCCTGGCAATAAGATGAAGTCTCCCATCTGTGCAAAGTAGACATTTTGGGCCTGATTCATTAAGGATCTTAACTTGAGAAACTTCTTATTTCAGTCTCCTGGACAAAACCATGTTACAATGCAAGGGGTGCAAATTAGTATTCTGTTTTGCACATAAGTTAAATACTGACTGTTTTTTCATGTAGCACACAAATATCAACTTTAATAAATGTCTGTGTACAAATAAGCTATCAAGTATTTGTGTTCTACATGAAAAAAAACAGTCAGTATTTAACTTATGTGCAAAACAGAATAGTAATTTGCACCCCTTGCATTGTAACATGGTTTTGTCCAGGAGACTTAAATAAGAAGTTTCTTAAGTTAAGATCCTTAATGAATCAGGCCCTTTATTCTTTATTACCCAGACTGCATTGAGGCAGCAGGAGAAAGCTGTAATCAGGTTAACGACACCTAGTCAGGTCCGTGTTTGTGGAAGGGTGGAATTTTAGAGGTGGCATTCTGCCTTGTTTCATCATCCACGTTTCCATTTTTCCACACTTTATTCTTATGTATGCTGGACAGCATAAAAATATATATAAGTTAATATTACTGGTAGAATGCGATTATTTATTTTATACAGATAATACATGATGGACCTTGGTACTATGGATCATTTTAGCAAATAGGAGGGGGCATGCGGAAGAAAAAGTGGCCTATGGAAGACAAATAATGAATTCCGGGCCTGGGCAGTGTAACATACATTGATAAGTTGAGGTAGGTGTTTCACCAAGACTCAGCAAGCGACTTGACTTATTACGGGAGCTTGGCACAACAGAGTGAGGGACAGAAAGTGTATTGACTCCCGGACAAATCAAAAGCTACTTTACCATAGGTCGCTGCGTAACAGAGACCACCTGGAAGTAAGCTAAGAATTATATAGAATTATACTGGTCCATGAAACATCCTTGCACTATAAAATTATAAAATCAGGATTTGGGACCCACCTGGTCCCAAGTGGACATGCACTGGATACTGGATAGGCTGTACTTACTGTACATCAGGAATCATTGATTAAACAAATGCAACATGAATGCAGGTGTTTTTTTTCCTATATCCATCTACCAAATTTGTACATTAAAAATCCCTATGGAATTCAACAACTGGACCAGTCCCTATGGGGGCAAATAAAAAGGCCTGTGTGAATAAATTGATCAATAAGAAGCTCTGACTGTTCCTCCGTGTTTGCATTTTCATTGACATGCAATGCCTATTCTGTTTAACATTCTGCAGCACAAAGAAGATCGATAGCAATGCAGGTGTAAGGGATTGGATAGGGGGACTTAATCATGTGGGGTTTCTCAATCTCATTAGTAATCAGAATTATTATTAACTTACATATGCATGAGTACAGAGTGGTAATCATTGTTGGCCTGGAAGCAATGCATTTCAGTGACATTGCTCAGTACTTTCATATATCTGTGTCACCTTGTCAAGGTTTATATGCGATGATCAGACGTATGCAAAAACCACAGGGGAAATTCATCTCTTATAATATTTCCCTTGCAAATATATATTCCAAGAAGACACAGAACAACCTTCCCGTGGGATACATCTCTGCGAAACCAAAACTAATTATTTGTTTGCCTAATAACCTCACACGTTAGAGCTACAGTATAGCCCTATACATTTGAGTTACTTTTAAATTCTGTGTTAATGTGTTTTATGTTGCATATTGATATCAAAGAACATTAGACATTGAAGACATTGCTGCTGGTATATTAAACATCATAAATGGTTTAGTGGAAGCCAAACAATTGAAAAGTGGTGTTTGATAAATTGTCAAAGTACCCAAAACAGTAACTGCAAAATTGTTTTTCAACAGAATAAAAACCAGTGAAGGCTGCTATTTTATGTTTTGTATTTTGAGTAATAATAACATCAAATAAAAAATAATGTGTAAAGCAGGGACAGGGACTCTCTGTCCAGCTGTTTAATTTATTATATGTTTTCAATTACTATTGAAAACAATTACTAAAATTCAATTACTATTTACACATATTAGTCCTAACCAAACATTTTACCAAAGCAGTCATCACACACACACACACACACACACACACACACACACACACACACACACACACACACACACACACACACACACACACACACACACACCAGTACAGTGAATTCAGAGATTGTTCCTGTATAGAATACATTTCCCTGGTGGATAGTGTAAGATGCAGAACCCACTCTCTAGTGACTAGTGTACAATACTGACTCCATTCTCTGGTGGCTAATGTGTAATTCAGAACCTATTGTCTAGGGTCTTGTAATCAGTACAGGATCCATTGACTGGTGATTAGTATTCAAAACCAAGCTAATTACTTGGTGGCTAGTATACAATACAAAACCCATTTCCTAGTGACCAGTGTACAATACAGAGCATGTTTTCAGTGGACAGTGTGTAACAGATTCCATTGCATAGCGGCCAGTGTACAAGAGCTCATTCCATGTTGGCTTGACTACAAAAAAGACACCATTCCTTGCCAGCCCAATATACAATTTAGAGCTTATTCTCGAGTGACTGATTCTCTGTTGCCCATGACATAATACATAGCCCATTCTCGGGTGCCCACGATAAAATAGATCAATAGATTCCTTTCCCATACCCATGTTCATGCCTCTACTAGTAACATCAGGACTTTTAAGGTCAGTTGGTACAGGGCCTTAAGTACTATCTGATCTAATAATGCCAATTCAGGCTGCCAATATCACCATAGTAACAATAAATGTTCTTGAGAGCCTTGTTTTGTTTTTACTAATTATTTGTAATATTTTACAGCATGGAACGTACCTGTGCAAGAGAGATTTGCTCTCTTGCACAGAAGCTGTTTCCTGCAGAGAAAAGAACAGCCATGATTTCAAATGCTTTTGCAGGGATTTGTCTAAGCAAATGTATTCTCAATTGCAGTTTGCCTGAGGGTCCAACACTAAACTTGACAGCTCATCCTGATAATAACTGGTGTGAAGGTAGAGTGAAATAATACCTAAGCATGGATATATAATAATAGTACAGTATGTAGCAAAGTCAGGATTAACATTAATAAGTATGACTTTGCTGAAAGAGTAGTGGGTATTTGGTAGATTCCCAGGGTTGGTGTAGGGTTGCATGAGAGAACTATTTTAAATGAGTATAGCTACCTTGGGGAATGCTTAAAGAATCCTAGAAGCAACATTTTCTTGCATGACATAAAAATGTACAGTTCAGTTTTACGCTGACACTAGCAATTTTTAAAGTGGAATTGAGGATTCCCTCCCCTCTCCACTACAAACAACACATCGTACAGTGGGCAGACAATATATAAAAGGCTGTTTATATAGGTCAAAAAGCTAAAATAGCAAAGCTTAGTGTATTAATTATTCTCTTCAAAATTGCAGTTCTACATATGAGTTTGACCCCCCCAGTCGGTATAAATCATTTGTTGCTTAGCTTTGGCTAGTATCCACGGTCCCTTTTTTCCCAGTCTGAAGCGATGCAAAAGAGAGGAGGTATGTCCATATCACAGCATTAATGATATCAGATGCCTATAATGGCATTACTGAATCCTGGTTCTTCTATATAATGCTGCATGATGCGACTGCATTACATATCCATAACCGGTTAGTAAGCATGAAAAGAATCCAACAATGCTCTTGGGGTTTGTAGTTGAGATTAATTTGGAACTCAATATTAACTTGCAAGAAGGGGGTTTAAAGTCAAGGACATGCCCACTTTCAAACAAGTGGCTTCCATTCAATTTGCTAGGTCCAAACCCATATGTTATATACATATAGAACTTCGTGCCTGGGAGAATTAGTTTAGAAAATACAGCACTGCCTGTGAAGTAATACTGTTTGTTTTGGGTAACAGGCACTGCCATGTAGCCATGACACTCTAATCTGTCCCTCTGTCCACTTCAAACTTGTTTCACTGTTTCTGCAACTGTCAGCTCTGTTCATGTAGCATCTAAGCACTAGCTGTTCCTAGCATGCTGCGGTGTTGCTGGGGAGTGACCGATACTATTGAGTGTTGCTGATGGCTGCCTGCGTACAATGAATGATGGGAGTTGTAGTTTACTCTCACAATCATTGCACAAAGTTCTGTCATGTCACTGCCATTCTTGTCAACTCTCCCTGAATGTCAGGGAGACTCCCTGAAATAGGGGTGATCTCCCTCACTCCCTGAAGAGTCTGGCATTCTCCCTGATGCTGAGCCAGTACAAGACGTGGTTGGCTTCCCCATCTGTGGCATGATGACACAGTTCAGAAATTGTGTCCTACGTCCATGTATTGATGTCTATGGAGGTGGCCATTTTCATGGAGACCAAGATTTAATCAAAGACTGACAGGTAAGACAACATGACTTCAGTAATGGAGACAGAAATGTAAAAGACACTTCAGTCTCTAGAGATTCACTAGCTGCTTTTCTTTAACGCATAGTTGCCTACTCTCCAGGAATGTCCGGGAGACTCCCACATTTCTGGGAGACTTCTCCAAGGTCCTGGGAGAGCAGGGCAACCTCCCGGTTCTCGCCCCGCCAATAGATAAGTGGTGGGGGGGGGCTTAATGACGCAAATATCACATCATCTTAAAATAATGTGATTTGTCAAGCCCCGCCCCCACACGCCCACCTCCCCCGGGATCTCCCTGAAGCCAACGAGGAAAAGGTGGCAAGTGTGGTAACTGCATACGTCACTTCCTCCACCAAGATTGCATCTTGAATAGAAAAATAAATGTAGAAAACTTATTGGGATTCACAGAAACTCATTTTGTGTTCAAATATTAACTTTATGACATATATTATTTTAAAATGGAATTATATAATTCAATACATTAAATTTCAGAATGTTAGATTCCTTATGACTCACTGAGTGGGTAGTTGGTGCAATTTAATATCAAAACGCTATACCTCTTTAATTTAACCACCTACCTCTCTTTCTTTTAAGAGTACTTTGGTAGCTGACCTCTGCTAGGTCCTACTGAGTCTATTCATCACTGTCTAAGTGAGTTTAATCCTACAGTTTTTGTGTGGTATGATCTTAATTGGCACTGAACGGTACAATTATGTGGTGTAAGGAATTGGAAAATCAGAGGACTCTTATCGCTACAACACAATGTAGGAGTTGGCTAATGATTAACAGAGTAAATATTTATGCATTTATGTTGATTACTGGAATAGACTCTGGAAGCCTGTCACTGTTCAGGTATACATGATAAATTAAGGGGTAAGATTAAAGTGTAAGAAGTTACATAATGACTCCCATTTACGTGATAGATTTATATCAGTATTATCTCTACCTGTGGTTAGCAAAGTACTGTGGGAGGAATAGAGTGATGGGGATTTTGTGATGCAGCTTTTCAGGTATAGTATGACATGGGGGTAAATGTATAAACCCTTCTAAAAGGAAAAGTGGAGGCGTTGGCCGTTGCAACCAATCAGATTCTAGCTATCTTTGTCTAGAATGTACTAGATTCATGATAGAATCTGATTGGTTGCTATGGGCAACATCTCCACTTTTCCTTTTTAAAAGGTTTTTTACATTTACCACATGGTGCTTATTATTGAGAAATATGAAGGAGAAAAATATTACCAGGCCCCTGATATTAGTAGGGGGCAGCAATTAAAATATGGTAAAAAACGGCTGTCTATGCCTATACCTCAACACAATTTTTGGATGACTTTATACAACTATAACACTTATTGGGAAGATTTCATCTGAGATTTTAGAGTATTCATGTGGAGAAAAAAAACACTTTAATAGAAAAGTAGGCACACAAGTTGTTGAAGGTGGATATATGCAATCAATAGTGTATGAATTATGCACAACGTCATCATTTGTACTGGTGATTTTAAGATGCATTCAAAGGGAAAAAAAATAAACTAAAGAGTGACTTTAGTGCAATTCTGTAAATATAAATATGTTTCAAATATTTTTCCTTGAAGCTACAAACTTACATCTGGTTTTGAGGACTCTAAATATTGATGAGTGAATAACCTATAGGAAAAACAAAGGACTGACATAAGGGATGTGTGCGTAAAACAGGTCGCTAGCAAACGCAGGAGCGCCAATTGAGAGCTGAGCGGGGGATCACGGGGGAAGCAGGCTGATCCAGCATGGAAGCACCCCCAACCCTTCTAACCCCCTGCATTCCCTTATTGTTACACCTCTGGCTGAGGTAAAAATTTAGCATAAAGATATAAAAGAATGAAATCTTCCAACAAAACTCCTATCTATAACCTTGAAAGCGGAAATTTAACCACACCCGATATAACTAGCGGGATACCAGGATTAGTCAGGGCACTTCTCATTTGTTTCAGTTTCTACATAAATGAGTAATCTAAACTGGAAGTATTGAACTTCATACTGTAGTACATTATTAGGACAAAATTATAAAACTGTTATAAATAAACAAAGAAAAGGTAGTTAGCCTAACAGACATACCACCTCATAACCCAAAACCATATCCATGGGGCAAAATATACAATGGGATATAATGTTTTCGGTAGTAGCATAACAATTGCATACCACTGCCAGCCTTCTGACAATAAACTATTTGGTGCCATCAATTTCAGATGCAGTAAAGTTTGCTGCAGAGAGAGGACACCATGGGCTAGATTTACTAAGCTGCGGATTTGAAAAATTGGGGATGTTGCCTATAGCAACCAATCAGATTCTAGCTGTTTTTTTCTAGCTATCATTTATTTAGTACATTCTACAAAATGATAGCTAGAATCTGATAGGTTGCTATAGGCAACATCTCCACATTTGCAAACCTGCCGGAAAACTCTCAGCTTGATACGTTTACCCCCAAGAGTGGAAAAAGTCCCATTCAATGATTAAAGCTGAAAAAAGTTGCCATCTTTTTGGGAAACTATCTCCCATTTCAAATGTTTTCTTATGGTACCAATGATATTAAAAGAGTAAACTGAAACCAATAAAAAGAGGTCATAAAGTCTTCACCTCCTGGACTGTTTATCCTTTAACAACTCAGCAGCTAATGGCACCATGTCTGACACCCCTAGTCCTGGTTCTCGAAACGTTTTGATACTATAGCGCTCATTTAGAGCTAGACACATTTGCGCTGTAAACGTATGTAGGAAGAGACACATCATATTGAGCTGGACGCATTGTAAGACGTGTCCAGTTGATATCACAATAACATAGAGATAGACAGTATAAAGAGAAAATGCTAAAGTCACATTATCCTATTTGTACACAACATAATAATGTAGTGAATTGTCATATACACAAGAAAGAATAGTGTCTTACCAGATATTAATAATTGTTATATATCCAATATAAAATGCAATTCAGTAACAAATAAAGATTAAATGCAATTTAACACAAATACAGATTAAATACAATCATAGGTTGCTTTGGGTGGGTGGGCATGGTGTAATTGTTGACAGGGTATGATATAATGGAAAGGGATGGCAAGGTCTCAGAAATCCCAAAATATGACAGAGAGAAGGTAAGAGGGGGTAGACACAAATACCTAAATTTACTCATACTCTTTACAGGGGCGTGGGGGTGGGGGGGGGGGGGGGGTAGCATAAAACTATGCCTATCCTATAACTGTATAACTGTGTACTATGCACAGCTAAACAGAATAAAATATGTTACAGTGCCTTTTAGAGGTTTAATTATTGACTAAAGATTATACATAAGGCAACAATAGCAAACATGACATACTTTGACAGATACCGGAAGTCATATGAAAAGGAAAGGGGTGCATAATAGTATACAAAACAAACAGTATAGTTGTCTTTTATTAATACAACACACTGATAAGTTTAGTTCAATTTAATTACAGTATTTGCTGATGGTAGTATTCCTATGCAAGATTAAATAATAAAATGCGATCTCAAACTGTATGTGTACAGTAGCTTGAGTTTCTTGCTTCTAGATGAAATCTTGTATGAAGTCATCACGCATTCCTCCCAAATTTTAAGGTCTGCAGTCAGTAAGAAATTAAGAGAGCAGCTGTTGGAGATTCTAAACTTCAAGTGACAAATGTTGTAAGACCAGAGATAAATAGCATGACATGTGGCACAGCCCGCTGTCTAACAACTGAAACTAGACAACACACATGCAGAAACTACACATCATGTCAACATTACAGGGAGACCATTAGTAACACAAACTGCTTCTGTAAGAAAATATTTTCTAATGTTTAGGATAAAGAATCCAATGCTCTCCACTTTTTTTAAGAAGCACCAAAACTGCATATACATACATCTGTACACAGTGTGATGATAAAGGGGCACATTGTGATGGTGAAGGGGCACAGGGTTATAGTGAAGGGGCACAGTGTTATGGTGAAGGGGCACAGGGTGATGGTGAAGGGGCACAGGTTGATGGTGAAGGGGCACAGTGTGATGGTAAAGGGGCACAGTGTTATGGTGAAGGGGCACAGTGTAATCATGAAGGGGCACAGGGTGATGGTGAAGGGGCACAGTGTTATGGTGAAGGGGCACAGGGTGATGGCGAAGGGGCACAGGGTGATGAAGGGGCACAATGTAATCATGAAGGGGCACAGGGTGATGATCAAGAGGCACAGTGTTATGGTGAAGGGGCACAGTGTGATGGTGAAGGGGCACAGTGTGATGGTGAAGGAGCACAGTGTTATGGTGAAGGGGCACAGTGTGATGGTGAGGGGGCACAGTGTGATTGTGAAGGGTCCCTAAATACGTATCATGTTATTTTGACCCAACTACTTAAAAAACGGGACTACTCAGTAAATATTTTAGCTTAGGGGTGCCTCAAAACATTTTGGAGACCCTAACTGTACCTCAAGCTGAGAAATTTTAGGAACCACTGGTCTAGTCAAAAGTGAAATAGGAAGATTTTTGTGTTTCAAACTAACCTTAGATGTATTCATAGTATATGGTAATTTTTCAGTGTGTACTCAATCAGTTCCCCAAGTCCAGGGTATGAAGAGACAAAAATAGAAACAAGCAAAAGTTTACTCCATTTAAATAAAACTGTGATTAAATGATGTGGATTGTGCTGACTTCATTCAGGTGAGAAACCAGCTGTTTATGACTTAGTGCAGAAAGTTTTCATTAGAGCAACTAGTCGACTGTGGATATATGCTCAATAAATATACAAGAAACAACAACATAGGGCCTGATTTATCAAGGCACACATACAGGGCATGATTCATTAAGAAAAATAAAGAGAAAAAAATAGTAACTTTGCACCTTGGCAAAACCATGTTACAATGCAAATGGTGCAAATTAGTTCATTATTTGGCACATAACATAAATACTGGCTGTTTTTACATGTAGGACATAAATACTTGATAGCTTTATTTTTACACTGACATTTAAAGTTGATCTAGGACATGCCCTACCCCAACTATAAATCTGTCCCCACATTTTAAATTTACCTCCCCCTCTTATGCAACACGTTTTTGCCAAGGTACAAAAATACTGCTAATTTTTTTTCTTTGCTTTACTTTCCTTAATGAATCAAGTCCACTCAGCGCAATGTGTGTTTGTTTTAGAACGCATGTAACTCAGGTCTGTGCACACCCAAATAAGACAAGAAACGGATCTGAAGATACGTGCGCTGAAGAATTTGGGTGTAGGTCTCTTCGGGCTGTACTACACAGGACACTCACGATACGTCCAATACCTAGATGGAATTTAAGTTTGCAAAAGAACGCACATTTTTGTTAATTAATGTCACCTGTTGATAATTAATGACTAATGATAAAACTGTGGAAAAAAGAAAAAAAAAAGATTTTTTTTTTATTATCATTTCCCCCCTCCCATAAAATACATTTATTTGGATGTTCTTAATGTCTATTGAGCATAAAATACATTTTTACAGTTGCTTCTGATTGCAGACACGTTACAACATGCATATGTGACTGTCATCACTAATAATCAGGACTTAGACTAGCCCTGTAGCTAGTCAAGAGATGCCCAGAGTTTGAATCGGATGCTGCTGTGTGTACTCACGATTGGCATGCCCTTACCGTACATTGGCTACAGGAAAATTTCTCTTCCCCACCTTCTTTCCTCCCTGAAATCATAAGCTGCTGTAAGGGTCCTTGGCATTTGAAGAGGAATTGAACATGGCTGCGTTCTTTGGCCTATGGTCCAGGTTTGATTTTGCGTATGATACGCACAAAAATCGCTGTTTACGTCCCTTGATGAATTAGGCTCATAGTGTGTATTGTAAACGCAATTTGGGTGAATTACCGAGTTTAGGGTTACACTCACTTAAACCAAATATTGATCAATGCTTTTCTAATAATTTGTGGATTCGTAAATCTTGGTTCTACTGATAATAAAGTCTTTATTCTAGAAATAAAACCACAAATGGTGCAATAGATCTAAAACTATGATCTTGCAAAGGAAGAGGATACACTCACAAGGTCCTTTTGTGCCAGATTTTCCAGAAATTTAGCATTTTTATTGGAGATACAATGGGAGCCTGTCTCTTACGCAGACAAGAAAGGACATTTCATCTTGTGATGATTCGTGACTACTAACACCATCCTTTGTGTGGTGCTGGTCTACCCCGCTATTTACAACATGTGTCTTGTTAAATAATTTAAAGGGGTTGTCAGCTTTGTACTCTTTATTTACTTCACCCCTAATGCAGCATTTGAGTAGGCGCCCCTCCTCAAGGATCCCGTCTGTTATATTAAACCGTGATCTGGACCATTACTGCTGTTAATTAGCGCATGCTCAATCTGTAAAGCCCAATTGAATATTGATGATGATTAAACTATTCTGTTTCAACATCTGATAAATGGAGTGGTCTGGCTCCTGGTCTTAAGTAACAGAGTGGGTCCAGGGGGAGGTTCCACTTAATTGCTGCACGAGAGGGGGAGGACATAAGAAGATTTTACAAAATTAGACAACCCCCTTTTCTCCATAAATTGTACGTATGTGCACAGATGGTCACTATAAAAATAATTGATAACTCTTTGAAACAGCCCAGAAAAAATTCTGTGCATATAAAAAGAGCATCAGTGTGAAAAAGAATAATTCTCATTTTCATGATGCAATTCCTCTATTGCATGCAACCCGCACACGGTTATCCAAATCACATACAAATCCAATGCATAAAAATACACAGCACCATGTTACCATTTCACATAGAACATAAATTATGTAAAACATTTACACAGTAAACCATAATGGTATTTGTAAGTATGACTAATCCATAAAATGAAGCCTTACACTTACAAAATCTATGTTGCATGGGTGTAGCAGAAGTAGCAGGACTAATTCATAAGCCTCAGATTGCAATGATTACATTAACCCATCTGTAGGCCACATTAATATGGCTGCCACTAAAAAAAAAAAGTATCTCTCTTTTGGGAAAATTTCAGTTCTGCTTTTTCCCAGGTGAGTGTGATCTAATATATTGTCTGAGCCAGTCAGTCACCAAGATCATTGGTGGTCACATGATGGCAGAGGAAGGGGGACGGATTGTTTTTTTGTAGTATGAAAGTTCCAGGGTCTATTTGCTCACTATATCCTATGTCATATGACTTTGGTTGTCGTGGTAACTGCATGACACTTATCAAGCTGTAAATCATTAATATCAGCTTAAATCAAAACCCTAAAGAAAAATGAGCATCTTCATGTCTTATTAGAGGTAACCTGCGTTCAAAGTAACACACCTCATACAGTAGTTGCTGCAATATGTATATGAATAGACTAAATTATTAGCTATCACAAGGAGGGCTATCTCTACTCTGCTTCATGTCTGCACCTTCTCTGTCACCTTGTTAGTTCTTGTTCTGTCTCTATGTACAGGGCCGGATTAAGGGAATGGAGGCCCCTGGGCTAAGGGCGCCTCCATTCCCCCGTGAGGCCCCCAATGTGAGCCACCCGCCACCCCCCCGTACCCCGTGAGGGCCCCCCCAAGCGCTTACCTGTCACTGTAGTCCTCCATCCCCGGCGCGCTGTATGCTCCTTACTGAGGAGATCTCGCGAGAGTTCACTCGCGAGATCTCCTCAGTAAGCAGATTACTGAGCGCCGGGGACGGAGGACTACAGTGACAGTGCTCAGCAGCATTGATCGGGCTGGGGGCGCCCCCGCCCCCGGACCGATCAATAATGCTGCTGAGGACTTTGAAGGGCCCCCTGGATGCCCGAGGCCCCTGGGCTATAGCCCAGTTAGACCTCGGGTTAATACGGCCCTATGTATGATTGTTTTTGTATATGGCCTGCTATACCAACTGTACGGCACAGCAGGTTTTTTTGACACCTCATAAATAGACGATAATGATGACAAACATTATTCTAACACCCCCATTCGTCAACTGCCTTAACATTTGCTGCGGAATTAGTGGCGCTATATAAATAAATGGTGATGATGATGATAGTTTTAGTCCCGCTCTGGTTTTGAGCTACCAGGTCTGGAACTGCTTGAGAGATTTCATCTATTCATCAGCAGCTTTAATCCTTGTCTGCTGCTTGTGGATAGTAAATCTTTGCATCTCCTTTCACAATTCTGGTGTTGCTGTTTGACCAGTTTAAGATAAGCCGTCTTGTTCCATCTTGTAACTTTTTTAGCTGAAGGTAGAGATGGTGAAACTCTCTCGTCTTTGATCGTGCATCCCCTAATTCAATTTATATATCCCTTTCCTGGTTTTTACTGGGTTTCTAATTAAGCTTGTTGCTCAGGCTGAAATAGTTGTGAAATTTTGTGACGTTTGAGTGACACAGTGCAGGTCAAGCAACACTCTTTTGACAATTGTTATCTTGGTGTTTGTACAGAATTATTATTATTATTATTATTATTATTTTATTATATTATATTATTATTATGCTCTCACTATAACCTAATAGAATTATTTCCTGTGCAGGAGCTTCTCCTTTGGTTCACTTTTCTTTTAGCACATGTGCATAGGCCTTGCTTCCAAATATTCTAATATTCTGCAGCTCAGGCTCCTTTCTCCACTGTTTTTATGGAGTTTTCGCTGTAGCCTTACTGGGTAAACAAATATGGTTATTTCTCTCTGCTATACCATTTTCCAAGACGTCTTGTGCGTTACCACTTGTGCATTGCAAGTAGTATCTTTGGCAACCTACGAAACTCGTTGCATACTTGCGTAAGATATTCTTCAATCTTTATTGGTCCACACGTGTCTGTGTGTATCAAGTCCAAAGGATTTTCAGCTCTACTACTGTTGGTTTATTTAAAGGTTTCTTTGTATTTTTTTTCTTTCAAGCTGCTAGTGCATTTCAACAGTTAGCTGTATTGATCAATCTTAGTGTCATTAGCTATCTGCTCTTTAGTTACCCTCCTTATTGCTTTGGGTTTCCAATGTCTTAGACCTTGGTGCCATATGTAGATGCAGTTCGTATGTCAGTCCTGCTTGGCAGTGTTGACCGCTTCTTTGTACTTTAGCTGGTACAATTAATCAGGGTCACTCCCTTTTGTTATGATGCAGCTGTCATCTTTGCACATTACATCATTAACCTCAATTTGTGTGTGTCTTCAATGACAACAGGTAACTTTCAAGGCAAGGGGCCTGATTCATTAAGGATCTTAACTGAAGAAACTTCTTATTTCAGTCTCCTGGACAAAACCATGTTACAATGCAAGGGGTGCAAACTAGTTTTCTGTTTTGCATATAAGTTAAATACTGACTGTTTTTTCATGTAGCACACCAACTCTTTTTACTCTATCCACTGTGTTTGATTTCAAAATAATTGTACATATTAAAATAGCACATTCTACAATAGATCTTGTCATTCCATATCAAAACAGTACATTCTACAACAGAGTTTCTCATTCTACATGGTGTAGTGCCGACAGAAAATTTGTATTGGCACCAACCCATCGCATCCTGACTCACTCATATTGAAATGATGTTATCCACAATGTACCTCTCATCTAAAGTTGTGGTTGGACATGCCCAATGTCAGAACTAATTGTTGACCTTTAAACTACACACCAATTAAGAGTGTTTATCTATCACAATCATTGTGTAGGAAGTACTAATGATAAGATGGTTGTGAATGCATCTTAAAATAATGCTATTTTTCATGTCAAAAGAACATTACTGTAGCATGAATTGAGGTGTTCGATAGAAACTATTTGAGCTAGCCACATTATCAAGGTGTGTTGGAATAAATTGCACAATTATAATTCCTCTGGGGTGCAAAACAAAACAAGGCGTTAAAACTGACAAGTCTTCTTAACAAAAATATATTTTAAAAAGCCAAATGATTTATAAAAAAAAAAGACTTGAAATGCTCAAGGATTATTATATATTTTGTTCAGAAATATGTTTAAGCTGCATGTTTATACACGTGTATCACTTTTCATGAGTGTTGACTGAAGCTGCTAAATTAAATGTGTGGTAGGTATAGTAAGACATATATTATTTAGATTCACAAAAGGGTCAGGTAATGCAAAAAGGAGAGTATTCTTGCAAAGCCGTGACATGCGTACGAACATATTTACATATAGACTTGTGATATATAAGTAAACAGAAGCCATCTATGTGGGGTTACTTTTATTTATAATTTTAGGAGCATGCACATGCGTACGTAGGAGTACATCCCATTTAGTGATTCCCGTGAACCAGATGTTTTGTCTGAGATTTGCGAATTTTGGGCCTGATTCATTAAGGATCTTAACTTGAGAAACTTCTTATTTCAGTCTCCTGGACAAAACCATTTTACAATGCAAGGGGTGCAAATTAGTATTTTGTTTTGCACATACCGTATTTTTTCGCTCCATAAGACGCACTTTTTCCCCTCAAAAAAGTGGGGGGAAAAGTGTGTGCGTCTTATGGAGCGAATACTACATTGCACACCACCTGAGTATTCTCCGTTTACCGGATCAGTGCGGCAATTTAACATATTGAAGAGTAACATTGTTCTTTTACCCACTGACAGTTCATTTGGAGCGTCAATGATTTAAGCTCTCACATGTGTAAACACTGTATTGTACACTGCAATGATCAACGTGTTTATAGAGATTGTAAGATTGCAGCTTATATATATTGGCTCCTATATGTTTATATGAGAGTAATAATGCAATAGCATGTGGAGTACACGTTCGCTTGTTTGATTGTTCGTTTGGATTCTGGCTTAACCTGGTCTCTTAGCGCTGTGGGATTGTATATAACATTGTTTTCACACTGAAGCTGGTGGTGCACTGCTGTATGAAGGGGCCCATCTTCGGTTCTTGTTTCACTACAATCAACTGACTATGCTATCTTTGGGACTACAATTCAGAGGTAATTCCTATACTACTCTGCTCCTCTTTTTTTAGCCCACGATATTGATCTGGATGCACTTTATGCCTGATATTATCCTTTTTCATTTGTTACTGGACATTCTTTTTTGATTATTTTTTATAATTTTTTTATTTGGACTATATCCTTTTATATTAATCAACATCTCACTTTTCCTCTATTGTGTGGCCTATCTGTACATATCCGTTTTTACTTACATTACTAGACAGCACTGCATGAGATTTGGTTCAGAATATTTTTTTCCTGTTTTACTCCTCTAAAAACTAGGTGCGTCTTATGGTCAGGTGCATCTTATGAAGCGAAAAATACGGTAAGTTAAATACTGCCTGTTTTTTCATGTAGCACACAAATACTTGATAGCTTATTTGTACACTGAAATTTAAAGTTGATATTTGTGTGCTACATTAAAAAACAGTCAGTTTCTAACTTATGTGCAAAACAAAATACTAATTTGCACCCCTTGCATTGTAACATGGTTTTGTCCAGGAGAAGTTTCTCAAGTTAAGATCCTTAATGAATCAGGCACTTTGTTCTGCAATTGAAAGTACTGCTTAGATTTGGACTACCACCTTT
Source organism: Mixophyes fleayi (assembly GCF_038048845.1). Taxonomy (NCBI): domain Eukaryota; kingdom Metazoa; phylum Chordata; class Amphibia; order Anura; family Limnodynastidae; genus Mixophyes; species Mixophyes fleayi. The sequence continues at coordinate 19,525,569 of NC_134413.1, forward strand.
ATTAATTTAAACAATCCCCCACCCCCCCCCCCCCCGGTTAGCAATATTGACTATTTTAAGGGCTGATTTTCATCAGGTGCACTGGGAATTATTCCAATTCAATTGAAGCACTGTAGCATAAACAGACACACTCAGGTATTTCTATAAACCTCAAGGACATACTGAGTAATAATGTCTGTATTCACTTGTCTGACTGAATAGTTTAAGCAATACATAATATGATCACATTATTGCTATTCTAGACTTCTTCCTTTTCAACGATCCAACCACCCTCATGTTATCCATGAACCTTCAACTCAAGGGCACCTTAGCAGTTGGAAGTTGGTATATGCTTGGACACACATCAAATCGGGTGCCAGAGCAGTCCCTTATATGGTAAGTATTTACAAAAAACTAAGTTCACCTGGGAAAAATGCCGGAATTTTTTGACAACTTGTAGAGAGAGTGATAATCATTAATAGCAATGTAAATAGTTGCTAAGGGTTTCCCTAGTGCTTTATGTACATAATCTCTTTACATTGAGTATGCCTTACCCATGTGAGAGCGTGGATTAAATGTTACACAATTGAAATGTTCATAATTGGTAGAATTCAACCATAATACTTATTAGCAAGACATTTACATGTAGCTAACTTATTCGTAGCAACGTTTTCTTATTCTTACCCAGCAATTTAAGAATTGCCCAGTGTTATTGTAGTGCCATCAGGGGCGCCGAGTGGGGGGGAGGCTGGTTACAAATTACCCGGCCCTGGACCTTCCTGTGGGGCCCGGGGCCCCACTAGAGCTCTATAGTTAAAAAAAAATATTATTATTATTTATTTTTTTTAAAGGTAGTTTTTATTTTTTGCTTGTGGGTGTCGCAAGTGCACACCCGCGAGTGAGGAGGGGGCTGTGTGCAAAGCCGGACCGGACACTATCAGAGCAGCGGTCACATGATGCAGAGTGCAGGTGGCCAGTTGGAAATCTTCCTGTGCTGTGCAGTAGAGTAAAAGGTAATAAGATGTGATGAGGAGGGGTCATGTGTGACTAGAGGTGCTGGATAGAGAGGGGGCATGTGTGACTATAGCTGTTGGATAGAGAGGGGGCATGTGTGACTATATCTGCTGGGCAGAGAGGGGGCATGTGTGACTATATCTGCTGGGCAGAGAGGGGGCATGTGTGACTATTGCTGCTGGATAGAGAGGGGGTATGTGTGACTATATCTGCTGGGCAGAGAGGGGGCATGTGTGACTATATCTGCTGGATAGAGAGGGGGCATGTGTGACTATATCTGCTGGATAGAGAGGGGGCATGTGTGACTATATCTGCTGGGCAGAGAGGGGGCATATGTGATTAAAGCATGTGGGCAGAGCGGGGCAAGTGTGATTAAAGCTGCTGGGCAGAGGGGGCATGTGTGAGTAATGCATTTTTCTGTAGGAGGGTGGCCCAGTGCTGTTCACCTGCTAGACACGCCCCCAAGGATGCACAAAAACACCCCCAAAGGTATGACCACACCCCCTTTAACAGCGCGGCATAAGTTTACATGCTCATCACCTATAGGGGGCCCCCGTGAAGTTGCTGTCCCGGGGCCCAAAATTCCTCTTGGCTGCAATGAGTGCCATCAATATTTGAGCACATACATTACTAAAACACATACTAAGGGGTATATTTACTAAACGGCGGGTTTGAAAAAGTGGAGATGTTGCCTATAGCAACCAATCATACTCTAGCTATCATATATTTAGTGCATTCTACAAAATGACAGCTAGAATCTGATTGGTTGCTATAGGCAACATCCCCACTTTTTCAAACCCGCAGCTTAGTAAATCTAGCCCCTAAGACTCTTAATAGCATTTATTCATGCCTTTAAAATTGATAGGTGGCTAAAATATACTTGCTTACAGCAGTTAACCCTATAGTCACTCAGGTGACTAGATCACAAAATTCATGCAGAGATCAATGAATCCACTTGTCAGTCCCCATTTTAAAACAACATTGCCTACAGGAAGTCCTATCCCACTATGTTCCATCACCCCGAGAGCCATCGTCCTCTCTCTCTGGCATAACTAATGTAAATGGGAAATAATGAGGATTTTGCCAGCATTGATTTTTTATAACATTGGCTGTTTAAATTTGCACTTATTTGGTTATTATACCTCTTTGTAAGTTAGATTTATTTATAATTTATACGTCAAATTGGAATATATTGATTATCGTAAAAGAATTTTACCCTCAGTACCGTCAATATTAATTATAGTTAAATAAGGAGACATTTATAAGATAAGCAACTTAGTGTTGCAATAAAAATATTGCATATTAAAATGATATGAACCACACCTACTGCTGTATTTGAATGAACTGAAAATGAAGTGTTCATAAGAAGTATTATTGGTGCATTTAGAATGACGTATAGTAAAACCAATTTGTACCACAGTCACTGTGGCATTTCATTGAGTAAAAGATGATCTTTTACAAGACAATCTAGATTATTAGATTTAGATTTTTAATGATAGTTAAAGTATGTCATCATCAACATTTATTTATTTATATAGCACCAGCAATTTCGGTAGTGCTTTACAAGTGGGAGCAAACACAGTAATAAAACAATACTGGGTAAGACAGACAGACAGACAGACAGACAGACAGACAGAGAGGTAAAAGGGCCCTGCTCGCAAGTTTACAATCTATAGGACAATGGTAATTTGAAATACAAGGTTAAGTGCTTCATATTGCATATTGGTCCAGCCAGAATGCAAGTGCTTAGTAGGCTATGTGATTCAGTCACACAGAAATGTTGGTTCGGGGCGGCAGAGGGTTGTTGTCTTGTGTGAACTGTTTACAGGGTGTTAATAGGGCAAAACTAGTGAGGTTAAGAGTGTGGTTGAGGAATATTATAAGCTTGCCTGTAGTGGTGGGTTTTCAGGGAACACTTCAATATTTAAAAGAAAGTCTTATTGTGTAAGGGAAGCAATTCCACAAAATTGGTGCAGCCTGATAAAAGTACTGTAGCCGGGAATGGTAGCATGTGATGAGAGTGGAAAAGAGACACAGATCTTGTGCAGAATGGAGCTGTTGAGTTGCAAGATATATTGAGACAAGTGAGTAGATGTATGTACAGTTATGGCCATAAGTTTTGAGAATGACACAAATATTATTTTTCTCAAAGTCTGCTGTCTCAGTTTTTAACTTTTTATGATGGCAATTTGCATATTCTCCAGAATGTCATGAAGAGTGATCAGATGAATTGAAATTAATTTCAAAGTCTCTTTCCCATGATAATGAACTTTATCCCAAAAACAACATTTCCACTGCATTTCAGCCCTGCCACAAAAGGACCAGCTGACATCAGGTCAGGGATTCTCTCATTAACACAGGTGAGAGTGTTGATGAGGACATGACTGGAGATCACCCTGTCATGCTGATTGAGTTAGAATAACAGACTGGAAGCTTTAAAAGGAGGATAGTGCTTGAAATCATTGTTCTTCCTCTGTTAACCATGGTTACCTGCAAAAGACACGTGCAGTCATCATTGATTTGCACAAAAAGAGCTTCACATGCAAGGATATTGCTGCTAGTAAGATTGCACCTAAATCAACCATTTATCGGCTCATCGAGAACTTCAAGGAGAGAGGTTCAATAAGTGTGAAGAAGGCTTCAGGGCACCCAAGAACGTCCATCAAACGCCAGGACCGTCTCTTAAACTTGATTCAGCTGCGGGATCGGGCACCACCAGTGCAGAGCTTGCTCGGGAATAGCAGCAGACAGATATCAGTGCATCTGCACACACAGTGAGGTGAAGACTTTTGGAGGATGACCTGGTATCAAAAAGGACAGCAGAGAAGCCACTTCACTCCAGGAAAAACATCAGGGACAGACTGATATTCTGCAAAAGGTACAGGAATTGGACTGCTGAGGACTGGGGTAAAGGCATTTTCTCTGATGAATCGCCTTTCAGATTTTTTGGGGCATCTGGAAAAACACTTGTCCGGAGAAGGAAAGGTGAGCCCTACCATCAGTCCTGTGTCATGCCAACAGTAAAGCATCCTGAGACCATTCATGTGTGGGGTTGCTTCTCAGCCAAGGGAGTGGGCTTACTCACAAGTCTTCCTAAGAACACAGCCATGAATAAAGAATGGTACAAAAACATCCTCCAAGAGCAACTTCTCCCAACCATCCAACAACAGCTTGGTGATGAACAATGCCTTTTCCAGCATGATGGAGCACCTTGCCATATGGGCAAAAGGGATAACTAAGTGCCTCAGGGATGAAAACATCGACATTTTGGGTCCATGGCCAGGAAACTCCCCAGATCTTAATCCCATTGAGAACTTGTGGTCAATCCGCAAGAGGCGGGTGGACAAACAAAACCCCCCAAACTCCGACAAACTCCAAGCATTGATTAGACAAGAATGGGCGGCCATCAGTCAGTATGTGGCCTAGAAGTTGAGTGACAGCATGCCAGGGCGAGTAGCAGAGGTCTACAAAAAGAAGGGTCAACACTGCAAATATTGACTCTTTGCATAAACTTAATGTAATTGTCAATAAAAACATTTGCCACTTATGAAATGCTTGTAATTTTACTTCAGTATACCATAGCAACATCTGACTAAAAGGTCTAAAAACAATGAAGCAGCAAACTTGTGTCATTCTCAAAACTTTTGGCCATGACTGTAGCTGCAGTTTTATTGATGGCCTTGTATGTTAGTAGAAGTAATTTGTATTGGATTCAGCAAAAAAACAGTCAACCAATGTAGAGACTGACAGAGCGACTCAACAGAGGAAGAACGATTTGCACTGCATGCAAAATAGATCAAAAGGGGGTGAGTCTGATTCGGGTAAGACCAGTAAGGCGGGAATTGCAATAGTCCATGCAGGAGATGATGAGTGCATGAATTTAAGTTTTTGCATTGTCTTGTGTGAGATATGTGTGTATTCTGGAAAAGTATATTAAATAAATGTGAACCCCACCTACTGGCTGTTTTTCATCTAGCACACAAATACTTGATAGCTTTATCCAACTATAAATCTGTCCCCACATTTTAAATTTACCTCCCCTCCAATGCAACATGGTTTTTCCCTGGTGCAAAGTTACTCCTTTTTATGCTTTGCTCTCCATAATGACTCAGGCCCACAGACTCTGTAAGGATAATGTATATTCTCGTAGTCTGTAAGTACACCTCCAGCAGTAATTATTTATGTGAAAAACAGGCGTTTATGAAACAGATCATTTCTGGTACTATAAGGATAAAGTGTATCCTCATAATCTGTAGTCACAGCGACTATGGTATTTATAGGAGAGAATAGCAGGCATTTATAAGCCAGGTGAGTTTCTGGATCTATAAGAAAAAAAGTATATTCGGTAAGAAATGAGTATTAATCAAATGTTTACGGAACAGACCGTTTTCTTGCTCTATAAGGATAGAGTGCTCAAATAAACTGTAGTCAAACCTCCTGCAGTCATTTCAATGTAAAACAGGCAAATGAAAGTCTGGGTGGGCTCTTCAGAACTGTACCTAATGCACTAAAACAATTTTGTAATGTTCCTTGTTGCTTTGGAATTCTGTTGTTGCCATTAGAAACATTCTACCATTAACCTGTTCCATTAAGGTGCCTGCATCTCTGTAGCACTTTACGGACCTCATTTAGAGTCGGACGCAAAGTCCGTTTAATAAGTGTAGGATGGGTGTGTGCCGCAGCTTGGTAGGGTATTACGAGTGGCAAGCAACCCCAGTTGCGTCCCACTCTTAATACCCTATCGAGCTGCGAGCAGTTCCTGCAGCTAGCTGAAGCTTGCGCCACCTAATTCCTTCCGCACAGCTTTAGCCCTGTTTTGACTTGTGTTGCGTCTGCGCCTCACTGCGACTAGGATGTATTTACATGGTCACGCCTTCACAATTCCGCGTTCCTCCCATTCTCTCGTAGTGAGTCGCAAACTGTCGCAAGTGTTAATTGCGTCCAAGATGCAGGCGGATTTGGGGCTTTTTGCACATGCGTGGTTGTGTTTTTTGCTTAGATGCGCCTAAAACGGACTTTGCGTCCAACTCTAAATGAGGTCCTACAAGTGTATTGCTTTAGGAAAGTACCACAATCAGCAATAAGAATTGTTGACCAGAAGCCAGAACCAGGTCAGTTCCTCAGTGCTATCCAGGAAATGTAAAGAACAATAAACCCCACTTATATATTTCCACCTTTAATTGCATTCCAATGTAGAACATAAGTGCACACTATTAACTAGCAGGTATATTATTTAAGGTAAAACAATTATCCACAAGCCACTCCTTGCATAAAAATATAAATCCACACAACCCTTAGGGAGATCTGCATTCCAATTAAAACGAAGTGCTGACAGTAAGATAGATGTCAAAGAGAAAACATAAAACAAGAAGGAGCACACCAGTCAGTTTAAAGTTTAATTACAATTATATCAGATTACCTCCAATGGATTCTGTTACACATGGCTGCTCACTAGATTTCACACATTACGACCAAGAAGCAACATCCACATAAGGGAATACTGTTTGGATACTCTGTGTTGTTGTTGGTTTTTTTTGCTTTGAATGGGAAGTGACAATCGTTCTTTAAATGGCAGCGTCATTATGGTGTAAGAGGTTTGCAAGGTCATTCCAAAAGCAAACTTCCTAGAGGCCACGCTCAGTGTAATTAACTCTCAGGCCTGCTCATTAATGTGATCAGCCAGCTTGTCTTTGTTAAAAGATCAAGGTGTTTCTCGATGGATACACGGAATGTCTGGGGCAATCAAAAAAAAAGCAACAAAGTCTGTAATTAAAATAATTAAATTATTCACATGTACAAGACAGAAGACTGTTTGTGGCAAAGACTGACATATTCTTGTGGCCAAGAAGTTATAATCGTGGTTTCTTATCCTGACGATTTTATGTCAGATGTACCAAATAAAAATGTACAGAAGTGGCTCCGACATACCGATAGAACTATTGAATTAGTAACATGGGGGCTGATTCATTAAGGATCTTAACTTGAGAAACTTCTTATTTCAGTCTCCTGGACAAAACCATGTTACAATGCAGGGGGTGCAAATCAGTATTCTGTTTTGCACATAAGTTAAATACTGACTGTTTTTTCATGTAGCACACAAATATCAACTTTAAATTTCAGTGTACAAATAAGCTATCAAGTATTTGTGTGCTACATGAAAAAACAGTCTGTATTTATCTTATGTGCAAAACAAAATACTAATTTGCACCCCTTGCATTGTAACATGGTTTTGTCTAGGAGACTGAAATAAGAAGTTTCTCAAGTTAAGATCCTTAATGAATCAGGCCCATGTTTCTGTAAGCCCCAATGGGGCAGGGACTGGTGTGAGTGAGTTCTCTGTACAGTGCTGCAGAATTAGTGGTGCTATATAAATAAATGGTAATAATAATAATAATAATAATAATAATGTTTCATTAGTTAATGATCTCTTGTCATAAAAGTCTAGCATTGCTGAATGTGATATCAGTTTCATTCACAGTATCCACGTTCTTCTGGAAAACAAACAAATAAACAGACGATTGGCCTCTATAACATTTGTAAGTTTCACACACGTGTGCATATAGTGAAAACAGTGATGGTAAAGTGGTGTATTCTGCCTTCTTCCTGCGTTCACGTTTGTCCCTTTTGTCCATGTGTACAGATTAGGCAGCTGTCACAGGGATCAATGATTCCTATTCTCTGGATCACTGAAGCCCTATTAGTCTCATGGTGAAAGAAAGCCTACGTGGTCAAATTTCCCATCTTTAAAGGATTGCTGAAGCTGGTTCCCAACTTAACTGCACAACTTAAGAGAGTTATTTATTTACATATAGAAGTGATTGTAATTGTACGCTTTGAGCAGATAGTGCCTCCATGACACATTCTTCCGAAATTAGAGTGGGGGAGACATTTACTGTATGAGAACAGTGCAAACATGTATCTTATTTTGCCTCTGTGCATAATTTTGCCCTGTGCAGGCTGCAAAGTGCATAAGTCTGTTTTTTGTTCAGTTTGAGATGGGTTTATTCGGCCTTGCTAACAAATTTATGTGTGCACTACCCTTGTACTGCAGGTGTAGATTCCCTGCCTAAAGGCTGTCTGCCTGAGTTCCTTTCACACACGCCATGATTAAAACCAATGTCTTTAATTGTTGGTTTCACCCTCACTTACTAAAACTGGGTACACACTACAGAATTTTCCACCAACTTTTTATGCCGATCGATTTTACATACGATCGACGTTCCGATCGCTCGGTCCATGGACTGCATACACACTAGCCTTGTTTAGGACGATAAAGAGAAGAGCGGACGTCCCTTTAGCGACTTTTTACAGCCATGTTGTCATGAGCAATGACTGTAATTTGGTACTCACTGTTGTGGATCGGTCAGAAACTTATACACACTACACAACGGAAACGAGATTGGAACGAAAATATTAAACGGTACGACCAACCAAATGAGGCCACAATCATCCATTTGGGCAGACTTTCGACCATCGTGTCACTGCACACACTGACCCGAGTTTTGAACGAGCGGTCGTATGTCGGCTAATTGAGCCGATTGTTGGATGAAAACCGTGTAGTGTGTACCTAGCTTTACCCTTTCACTGCCAGCATTCACTGCCAGCTGCTGTCCACTGGTCAACTAGCACCCTCAGCAATTAAGTGTCTTCCTGAGAGCTCTATCATCAGATGTGTTCACTGGAGTTTTTGGCAGGGGAACAGTATATGTCTAGTAAGCCCTAGATCATTTCTCCAATATCACTGCTGGCTTGGAGCATACAGTGACATGCTCTAACATAGATTTGGATGTTTACAACAACATCCAAGTCTGTGACTCTGAGTGTTAGAACATGCTATACCAATGCTTTGTTTTTTTTAATAAAATGTAAAAAAAAATAGTTAGGTTAAAAAAAAATAAGAACAGAAACTTAATGAAAAACATCACAGACTCACAAACACTTTATACATATAGATATTATTATGGCCCAAAACATAGTACATACCTTCAATAAAGTATGCATATTTGGTATCCCACAAAATGGAAGGATTAATCTTATTAAAGAAAAGGAGCATTTAAAAGAGCATTTTGTAACGTTTCACTATTGTTCCTGGTATAACGTCCATGAATTAAAAACATGTTTACAAGACTATGGTCTATGGTATGGTAGGAAATATCTACATTTCTGGAGAGAAACAATATAAAAGAATAAAAAAAAAAAATGTTACTAAAAAAGGAAGAAAATGTGATATATGTTGTGGCCTCCAGGCAAAGACCCCCTAGAAAGGATTAAACAACTGATGCATGTAAGGTGACAAAGGAGCTGTGCCTATTTAATTCAATATAAACCTTGGGCCTGATTCATTAATGATCTTAACTTAAGAAACTTCTTATTTCAGTCTCCTGGACAAAACCATGTTACAATGCAAGGGGTGCAAATTAGTATTCTGTTTTGCACATAAGTTAAATACTGACTATTTTTTCATGTAGCACACATATATCAACTTTAAATTTCAGTGTACAAATAAGCTATCAAGTATTTGTGTGCTACATGAAAAAACAGTCAGTATTTAACTTATGTGCAAAACAGAATACTAATTTGCACCCCTTGCATAGTAACATGGTTTTGTCCAGGAGACTGAAATAAGAAGTTTCTTAAGTTAAGATCCTTAATGAATCAGACCCCTTATTATTAAATTTTATTACTCTCAAACAGTCCCTATAAATTACATTGCCTTATACTCTTTGGCGTGTAGGTGTACAAATGGCTTCTCACTGAAAATTGGAATTAACTCATCTCAGGACCAGCCGTAATGGTCCAGATTTTGGAGGGTGGGGCTTAAGAGGGAAGTGGGTGGAGTTTACTCAAAATTGGCAGTTTCTGGCCAGCTTGGGCAGAACAGGGGTAGGGCTTATTTTGTCCCATTAGGAGGTATGATAACGTGATAGAACAGTTTAGAATAATGTCATTTTTGCTCATATCGCCTTTTATGTCTAAAAAAAAAGTACATAGTGAAATTGCATTTATAAGGAGCTATATTTTGTGTATAAAAGTAATGTAAGCCAATTAAAATTCATATGCCATCCACTGACAAGGGATCTTGTCAGGTACATTAACAAGTAGTGCAATCCACCTGTAAAGTTTTGGGAAATAAGGAATATGAATATTTTTTTACTGCACAAAGTTCACTATTTCCTGTTGGGAGCATAAAAAAAATGTGTCCGGTATTAACAGCAGATATGCACAGGAAGTTTCTATAATCATCTATTTATGACATCCTAGGTTACACAAAGGGCAATAGTGAAATGGCCACTAAGTACAAGAGGCTTGCTGATGTAACTGCTGTAAAATACTTATCAGAAACCTCCAAAGTCTATAGAGTCTATTTATTATTATATATATAAATATATACATCATTTTAGAAAGGAATTATTTTGTATTTCCAGCATTAGTTTCTATTACATAAATATATTTTTATTATACATGTATAGCATTACTGTATGTTCATTTAGCATGTTATTGTGCTTTCAAAACAACACAATAGCAAAAATGTGGTCTGCTTTATTGTGCCCCTATCTTCCCCGGAAAATGCATTGTTTACTAAGTCCATACTTGCCAACTCTCCCAGAATGTCTGGGAGACTTCCGAAATTCGGGTCGGTTTCACGGACTCCCGGGAGAGCGGGCAAGTCTCCTGCATCCTGCAACTGCCTAGCCTACATGACGCAAATCGTGGTGAATTGCGTCATTTTGGCCCCACCCCCCCACAGCAAAACAGCCTTTTCAGCACGGGGCGGGGCCAAAATGACGCCTTTGGCCTCGCCCCACCCCCTCCCGCCCTCTAGTCACCCCCCTCTCCCAGACTACACTTGCCGAAAGTAGGCAAGTATGACTAAGTCACCAAGTTTGTTTTATGGAGAAGTTCTATGTGAAATTTTGCCATCTGAAACTGCCACAATATTGGAAAGTCAGATATTTGTATTTTAGGTCTGCTTCTATTATTTAAAATAAGGCAATTTATGTTGCTGGCTGGTACACAAGGACAGCACTACCATTAGGAAAACCTAAACAGTCACTTGGAGGTTTTTTTTAATGCTCTTGTGGTGCCCTCTGGAGCTCAGGATGCTGCCATGGAGCAGAAGCAGCTTCTTACGTCAAACTGTCGGCTGCTTCAATGTCAGTGATATGTGGGGAGTGTGGCGCTGGACTATGATGTCACAGCTTAGCGCCATACTTTCTGTCTGAACAGCAGAAGATGCTGTCGCCACCTCTTACGGTGAGAAGTAGCAGGGGTGGAGGGGCAACACCTGAAAGGGAGGGGGGCGAGCTCTTCCGACAGGTAAGGGTGTGCCAAGACCAAGGAAGGGGGGGGGGGGGCATTATTATGTATAATGGTTTAGTCGACAGAATGGCTGTTTACACTGCATATAGGCAGTGGGCAAACATTACATCACATACTCTATACATACTACATCGCAGGTCACTTTCCAACTCGATGATGTAAAGGGGGTATGACTTGTTAATATACAGATATACCAATCAGGCAAGCGCATTAGGTGTTTTGGTCCTCAGCAAAACACACTTAAGAAAAGCACACATTTTGATTGTCCATTCCCTTTGAATTTTGTTTTACAGTACATAGAACTCTATGCTTAGAATCTTAGATGTGTTTAGAATCTTAGATGAGTTTAGAATCTTAGATGAGTTTAGAATTATTAGATGTGTTTAGAATCTTTGATGTGTTTAGAATCTTAGATGTGTTTAGAATCTTCGATGTGTGCAGAGCTTTATCGCAAAGTTAAGAAAAAAATGAAATAAGAAAAGCTGAAGTATAGACACTGCAGTTTCTACACTATGTTGTGCAACTGGAACTGTACAGAATGATGTATTGAGTGACATGTTCAAGCCTAGACTTGTCCAACAAAGTAGAATGTTTCCTTCCCGTCTCCTTTTGTTGCATGAATAGTTACGTGCCATTTCTTTCTTATTATCCACAGCACACATTTCATTCCTCTTCAGCTATTTTGCAGCCCTTTAAAACGGATGTCCCCTGATCTTGATAACGTGTTTTTGTTAATCTTTACAACTATGCTTGCATACTTTTGTTCTGATTTCATTTAAACTATGTGTTTTTTTACATCATTAGGCAACTTCTGGATATACAGGACTCAGCAAGTCATGCCAACTTCTGACCACCACAGCGGGAACAGGTTACCTACCTTTGTTCATGGCACCAGTATGTTACTTGTGTAATAAGGTCAAAGGGCACACTATTAAAAGTATATTGCAAGGGAAGATAATTGTATGGAAATCAAAAACTCTATATCTGTTAGGGCTTGTACATACAGATCATCATCATCATCATCATCATTTATTTATATAGCGCCACTAATTCTGCAGCGATGTACAGAGAACTCACTCACATCAGTCCCTGCCCCATTGGAGCTTACAATCTAAATCCCCTAACTTACACACACACACAGACTAGGATCAATTTGATAGCAACCAATTAATCTACCAGTATGTTTTTGGAGTGTGGGAGGAAACCGGAGCACCCGGAGGAAACCCATGAAACTCCACAGATGCTCTTTATGTGCCTTCATTGTATTCCCAAGCTGCATTCACTGCACTGTGGACCTCATTTATGAAGCACACTGGATATGCAGTGGGGGTACAAGTGGTACAGCTGTAAGGGGCCCAGACAGACAAGGGTGCTTGGACAATCCCCTCCGTCTGCCCAGGCCCCCTAGTTTGACCGCCGTGACCTAGTATCCCTCAGCTATGCGATGGCTCCCAGTCACTGATAGGTTGGGAGCATGTAGCTCAGTGACATCATAACTGTGCAGTGAAGAGGTGAGGGGCCTGTGGGGGCATTTTTGGATGAATGAGGAGGTGTCATTTTCAGGATATTTTTTCATTCTCAAAATATGAAGACTTGATGTATCTATTTTATACCGCACAATCTGTGTTGTGTATTGTGTTTACTTGCTCAGCTTTTAATATTTCACATACCATACATTTTACAAACAGGCCCCATCATTCCAGGATCCAGGCAAGGAACCAGCAACAGGTTGTGAGATCTGCAATAACAGGTAGGAGAGAACAGTCCACCAACAGCCTTGTCCTTTAGCCCTCCTAATTTTGTTTCCTAACCTCTCCAGCTCTCTCTCTTTCTCTTTCTCTCCCCCTCCCCTTGTTGTCCTTTATATCTCTCCTCCCTGCCACCTTCACTCCGTCTCATCCTCTCCAATCTCCAATCTTATCCTCTTTCCTCAGACTTTCAAGACAGTGAAAATTAGCATGAGACACAAAGAGCGGAGCACAGTCATTAATTTTCTCGAAAGTGAAAACTTTATTTTCTTACAACTTATGTTTGTCAGACAACTTTGTTTTCTTTTTCACTTCAAATTGCCCGCACATGCTGGCCACTCCCACCACATGCTGGCCACTCCCACTCCCCCGGCGTACTTCAATACTGTGGGAGGGTGCCGTCCCATAATCTTGCTCCAGGCTTCGTGGCTACACTCTACAGGGGCGGCCCTGCCAGATTAATTTGTAGTGGATCCCACCGTTTCTGATGACAGACATGACAATAAATATTCATAATGAGAGTTGTATATGCTGCATCCACAGTATATATATATATATATATATATAGGCACTTTCATGTATATGTATGTCCTAAATTAAATCATCCTCAGCAGAAGCTGCTAGTTATATAACACCACTAATTCTGCAGTGCTGTACAGAGAACTCACTCACATCAGTCCCTGCCCCATTAGAGCTAATAATCTATATTCCCTAATATACAAAGACAGAGAGAGACTAAGGTCAATTTAATAGCAGCCAATTAACCTACTATAATGTTATTGGAGTGTGGGAGGAACCCGGAGCACCCGGAGGAACCCCACGCAAACACGGGGAGAACATACAAACTCCTCACGAATAAGGCCATGGTCAGGAATCAAACTCATGACCCCAGTACTGTGAGGCAACTCAGTAAGATTTTCTTCCATTTTAGTGGAAGCAGCCTAGGGGTAAATGTATCAAGCTGAGAGTTTTCCGGCGGGTTTGAAAAACCAATCAGATTCTAAATATCATTTATTTAGTACATTCTACAAAATGATAGCTAGAATCTGATTGGTTGCTATAGGCAACATCTCCACTTTTCCAACCCGCTGGAAAACTCTCAGCTTGATACATTTACCCCCTAGTCTTTTTCAGGCATGTAACAGATTTCACACTACCCATGAGGTTCGGTATCAGAACTTTTGCCCAAACTTGGCGCACTTTATAGAGAATACATTCAAATATATACCTAAGCACATACTAAAAATGTAATATTGTGACAATGGAAATAAAGGCAGTTATGATGTCACCATACTGCCTTGGGTAATATAATACAAAAATTATGTTAAAACAACAGTATTTTAGGAAAAAAAAAAAGAAAAGTTCAATTAGGGCATGGTCGAAATGTGATAACAGGTAGCACTTTGAAGTGACTTTTGCAGACCTGTACATTTTAGACTGAAACCAATATGTTACACAACGAGTCTGCTCAAATGGACCATGAAAATGTGGAATATGCACATCTATACATGTTGTGTCATAAAATATATGCAATTGCATTAGAAAAAGAATATTCTGGTTCCTAATTAAACCCCATTGTCTCTGCAAAGCATCTAGCAATCTATAAACCAAGAAGGCCTTACAACTTCTATGGATAGTCTATTGTTCATCCACGAGGCTTTGCAAGACAAGCTCCTCAGTTACCACAAAAAAAAAACATTTTTATCGTCGACTTTGGAAAAGAAGACATTAATTATGAGTGCAGAAAAAGTAAGAGTTATCCGTTCAAGTCTAATGAACCTCATCTTTATAACCGAATTTACTGAAACGGCAGACAAGATAAGTCACTTTTTAACTAGACTGTCCATAAAGGCCACTGGAGTGGTTCAATGATAATAAACTGCAATTTATACTCACACTGGTACTTGGATGAAAAAACTTTGGTGATGCACAAATGTCATTGAACCCTGTCGGAAATATTGTAAGAAAATACAGGATGCTTGTCGTTTAAAATAAGTTTGCTTTGTGGTCTTTTTTAGGAGTTACATGTGCAAAATCGACTTAAATGGTCTATTCTGCAAACATAACGCATGTCCCTGTTTGACCGTTTGCTAGATACATTCTTTTGCAGCTATATTTATTATATTAAAATAGGGATATATATAGAGCAATTGATCTGTCTCTCAACCCACAAACCCTTAAGTGAGTATGAAGTATATTATTTTGTTTTGTGATGCTATACTATTTTTATGGTTGATAGAAACTGAATACTCCATTACTTCTACAACATCAGTTCAGCTGACTTGTCACATCCACTGTGGCAATACTCCTCTACACATCTTTATTAGCACGTATAACTTGTTCTATAATGTCATATACTGCCAGGATGCATTCATGGAGGTGATTTCATGGCCTGTTGACATCCTCTTTTGCAAAACAACCTCTTTCATGTAAGACAAAGCAGTGTAAAGGAAACACGCTTCCTCTCAGTCTGCTCTTTGACAGTTAAAACATAAATATCCAATTTACAAATATTGTAAAGGCTAACTCTGATTTCATTGATTTTTTTTATTTATACCTACCAACATTTGGAAATATAGCATCGGGTCAGGGGACGTGGCCACATCCTAATAGGGTAGTGCCCACAACCCCGTGGGCGTACCTAGCGCTTTTGAAGTGTAAGGTTGCCCCGTCATTCTTCCCCTCCAAACACCTTCATTGCCGTGCTCACCTGTGCAGACAGTACACGGTCATCGCTGTTCTGCATGAAACATACCTCCCAAATTTACCAGCAGTGGAACTAAGCTGTCCTGATTGGGATTTCGGGACAAAGCCCTCAAATCGGGACTGTCCTGCCTAAATCGGAACATTGGGAGATATGGAATGCACATAGTGCTTACCTTTCCTTAAGCAATTACTATGTTCACTGAATACTTTTTACCTTTGCATTCTAGCTGGTCCAATGTGCAATATGATGTAGCACATGCCCTTGTGTTTCAAATTCCCATTGTCTCATAGATTATAAGCTTGCGAGCAGGGTCCTCTTACCTCTCTGTCTGCTGTATTACCCAGTATTGTCTTATAAATGTTTGTTCCCAATTGTAAAGCGCTACGGAATTTGCTGGCGCTATATAAATAAATGTTGATGATGATTATGATGTTCAGCAAGCCGACCGTAGTGAGCCACATTGCCAACGTCATTGGATTTGAACAGGCTAGCAAAAAAGTCTACTTGCACTGCTTATGCCGTTGGGTTTGTGACAAAGTGGAACGGTCTGAATTTAAACAGAGAATCACGTATGGCCTCCCGAAAATGTCCGGAGCTTCAGAACACGTACTGTAAGTACTATATGGACTCTACTAGAAAGATATATTGAAAACAGTTATGGATAGGGTAGGGGTTATATTTGCAAAGAGGAGTTCTCTTTAACATTTTGTTTTGTAAATGTAAACGTACGTTTGTAAATTTATTCCCTAGTATAATGCTGCATATATTTCTATGTGTCATTGGTCATTTTTCACCTCATCCTCATTAAATGTGTGCTGTCTTTCCTAGTAATTGGAAGGTCATCATTCTGGTCTTAAGGTTCTTGTGTTCTCTTTCTACACTGTAGGAGGTAAACTAAACAAAGACACGCTTATTCATATGTCACTATGACATCTGGTGAATTCTACCTTGTACAACCTTTGAAATGGTATGTAGTAAAGGACATATACTTATAAAAATGACCTTCCCTAGAGCATAAATCTGTCTTCTATTACTGAAAGTATCTTGGTGTAAAATAATGAAACAGTATTTCTTAGTCTAACAGAAGTGAGACACATTGCAAAAGCAGCATCTTTCATGCTGTTTTATCATCATACAGATGCCTTGATCCCCCTGCTGAAATGTTTATGATGTAGGCAATATATCAGTTCAGTTGCTGACCCAAATCTCCTAAGAGGATACACAACAGATTGGCATTTGTAGATCACTTAATGTAATTGCATTGGCAGTTAAACATTGTATAATTTTAGTTGTATACTTTTTCACCTATATGCTAAATAGTTTTGGGGAAAAAGTATACTAGGGAAGACTGCAACAAGAAAAATAGATAAGCACGTGTGCTCGAATGTACCAAATGCCCTTCGCTTCGCCAGTGTCTTTGACTTTCTAAAGCTGGGTACACACTACAGAATTTGCCACCAACTTTTTATGCCGAGCGATCTTACATGCGATCGATGGTCCGATCGCTCGGTCCATGGACTGCATACACACTAGCCTTGTTTAGGACGATAAAGGGAAGAGCGGACGTCCCTTTAGCGACTTTTTACAGCCATGTTATTGTGAGCAATGACTGTAATTTCGTACTCACTGTTGTGGATCGGTCGGAAGTTTATACACATTGCACAACGGAAACGAGATTGGAACGAAAATATTAAACGGTACGACCAACCAAATGAGGCGACAATCGTCCATTTGGGCAGACTTTCGACCATCGTGTCACTGCACACACTGACCCGACTTTTGAACGAGCGGTCGTATGTCGGCTGATTGAGCCGACTATTGGACGAAAACCGTGTAGTGTGTACCCAGCTTTAGTGAGCAAATGACCATATGGGACACTCAAGCACAGGAGATTACCGATCACTCTTATTTCAAAATGAAGAGGATGGCTACGCGGGTTTGGCACTACAAAATCAAAAACGCTAAAGTATGTCGTTGTGCCCTCCCTTTCCCCACACTCATCTTACTGTTTTAGTTGATGCCCGCTTCCCATAGTTTGTTCAATGCTACAGGCCCCAGTACTTTTTTATTAATGAGGACCTCTGCTGGTCAATATGATGGCTTCAGCCCTTCAACCCGGAGTTGGTTAACGTTTCTAACTGTGCGCTAATTCCTTTCGATGCTCCTAGTTAATTATAGATGTTGAGCAGCACAGTTCCCCACTATTGGTAATTACCAGGACCCAAACATGTCACTAAATAGCACACGGTGGCTTAGTGGTTAGCACTTCTGCCTCACAGCGCTGGGGTCATGAGTTCAATTCCCAACCATGGCCTTATCTGTGTGGAGTTTGTATGTTCTTCCCGTGTTTGCGTGGGTTTCCTCCCACGCTCCAAAAACATGCTAGTAGGTTAATTGACTGTTATCAAAATTGACCCTAGTTTGTCTCTCTCTCTCTCTGTCTATGTGTGTGTGTTAGGGAATTTAGACTATAAGCTCCAATGGGGCAGGGACTGATGTGAATGAGTTCTCTGTACAGCGCTGCGGAATCAGTGGCGCTATATAAATAAATGGTGATGATGATGCTACTCAGTCCATCAAAAGCTGACACTGATGTCCCCTGTTGTATGTCAGAGCTCTAGACCAGAGGGAAGCGGCTTTTAACAGTCTTGAATAGCCAGTACTCAACAAAAGAGGATCTGTCACATAGGTTACAGGCTTCACCCAAGGAAACTTCACCCAACATAGCTGGTTTTCAAACAAACATTCCTGATATTGTTTCTAACATTTTCAAGACTGTTATTTATTCTCTTTAGCTTTTCTTCACTGCTAAAGTGGTTATAAAGCTGTTCTTAAACTACATATGTCGGCGACTGCTTTTAACAGTGATCAGCCAGGAGAAATTAGGCAAGGGGAGAAGTGTTTAGTACTATAGAGAGTATCCTATGATTAGCTGTGAATGGCTGTGGTATGTGTGTGTTTTTGGGGCCGGTTGTAAAAACTCCTTTAAGCATTATTTATGCAGTATCACTTATACCTGTCTGTTAAGCTGCTTAGATTGGTAAGCCTTTCTGTCCCTAATATGTAATTTGGTAATAACAAATTAAATCAGTAGTAGCGGACCCCTATACCATTTTTAAATTTTTGGTGCCCCCTTCCAAACAGAAAGAACAGGTCTAAGAAGAATTGGATATCATTGTTTAAGATTTCTAGAAAATAACTGTGGACAAAATCATAGGGTGCCTGATTCATTAAGGATCTTAACTTGAGAAACTTCTTATTTCAGTCTCCTGGACAAAACCATGTTACAATGCAATGGGTGCAAATTAGTATTCTGTTTTCCACATAAGTTAAATACTGACTGTTTTTTCATGTAGCACACAAATACTTGATAGCTTATTTGTACACTGAAATTTAAAGTTGATATTTGTGTGATATTTGTTGATATTTGAACTTATGTGCAAAACAGAATACTAATTTGCACCCCTTGCATTGTAACATGGTTTTGTCCAGGAGACTGAAAAAACAAGTTTCTCAAGTTAAGATCCTTAATGAATCAGGCCCAGAGTTCTTAAGTTCTGAAACTGGAACAGATAGGTTGGCGATGCTGGGACCCCCCTCACCGCCAAGGCCCATAGCGCCCAACTAACGCTATAGTTCTGCCCCTAAGATTCCTCATTTTCATGTTTATTTTTGGGGAATTTGGTGTGACATGAAAGCAAGATCAACCAGGGAGCACAGTGCAAATATACAAAATTATTTTCATTTACACATTTTGTAAATTGTAAATGCTTAAATTAAAAGTTCATGGAGGAATAAGACAGTTCTATACATACACGGGGCAAAATGTGCAACGTGTGCACAAAACCATCTGAACAAACACACTGTAAGTGTGAGTACAGCGGAGACAAATGCTGCAAAGCTAGGTATGGATATAGAGGAAAATCACAACTTGGATAAACTATAAGCAATGAGAAGGTCTGCCAATCCCTTAAAGTGAGAGCAGCAAGTCTCTCAGAGAAAGCGGCATGTTTGACTGAGAAAGCTGCAGGTCTTGCCAAAAGAGCTGCCAATCTACCAAGGAAAGCTGCCAGGTTACTAGAGAAAGCTGCTAGGCTCACATAGGGCACTAGTAATTCCATAGGAGAGTCTGTCATTGGTATAGAATAATACCCCATTCATACTGCACCAAAAACCCGGGTTTTTGCAGAGGCACGCTGAAAAACCCGGGTCTTGGTGCAGTATGAATAGTCCAACCACAAAATCCCGGGTCTAAAATCCCGGGACTTAGACCCGGGATTTTGCGAGGGGTAATTCCCGGGTTGGACCCCGCTCGCCTGCAGTATGAATGGTGCAACCCGTGTAATTCCCGGGTCTCACCATTCATACTGTAAAAAAAAAAAAAATGGGTACGTAAAAAAAAAAGATTTTAATTAATAAAAAATATATAACAAATGTTTACTTAACTTATTTTCAGCCAGCGGTGTCTCCGGTGCGTTGCCGGCTGTCAGGGGGACCTCTGGGTACTAAAATGACGTAATTTCTAATGGACTAGGAATGACGTCATTTTAGTACCCAGAGGTCCCCCTGACAGCCGGCAACGCACCGGAGACACCTCTGGCTGAAAATAAGTTAAGTAAACATTTGTTATGTATTTTTTTTTTATTAAAATCTATTTTTACACTTTTTTTTTTCTAAAACCCGGGTCGGGCAGGTGCAGTATGAACCCACCCGACCCGGGAATCTTCTTATCTATACTGCCCTGTGCCCCGGCAATATCCCGGGTTAACAACCCAGGATATTGCCGGGGCGGCAGTATGAAAGTGGTATAAGCTACAAGTTGCTAGAGGTACCAAGGGAATCCAGGTCTAGTCCGGAGGTCAAGGGATAGTCCAGAATCATTCCAGTTGTTTGCAAACTGTACTGTTTTCCATTGTTCCAGGTCGTGCTGCTGCTGTAGGTAAAAGTACATTACGGGTTGTAGAGAAGAGTCACTGGAATAACAAGATCATTGATCCATGTTCAAAGAGCCCTTCAGGTTTTCAGAACTGGTCAGTGTCCAAGCACGAGTAACCCACTATACATTGATCACCCACAACTTTAAAAGTACTGACAAGTAAAAGTGATTGCAATTGATATTCTTGTTACAATAGCACCTGTCTATGGGTGGTATATATTAGGGAGCAACTGAACAGTCACTTCTTGAATTTGATGTGTTGGAAGCAGTAAAAATGGGCAAGCGTAAGGATCTGAGTGATTTTTACAAGGGTCAAATTGGGACAGCTAGACGATTGGGTCAGAGAATTTCCAAAACAGCAGGTATTGTGCAGTGTGTCCCCAGTATGCAGTGTAGTAAGTAACTCCGAAAAGTGGCCCAAGGATGGACAACCGCTGCAAGTGGTGAATCCACGATAGGGTCATGG
Source organism: Mixophyes fleayi (assembly GCF_038048845.1). Taxonomy (NCBI): domain Eukaryota; kingdom Metazoa; phylum Chordata; class Amphibia; order Anura; family Limnodynastidae; genus Mixophyes; species Mixophyes fleayi. The sequence goes on from NC_134413.1 coordinate 19,546,739, forward strand.
GCACCCAAGGCTCATTGATGTACGTGGGGAGCGAAGGCCAGCCCATCTGGTCCAATCCCAAGAGCTAGTGTAGCACAATTTGCTTTTAATGCTGGCTGTTATAGAAAGGCGTCACAACTCACAGTGCATCGCAACGTTCTGCGTAGCCGTAGACCGGTCAGAGTGTCCATGCTGAGCCCTGTCCTCCACAGAAAGTGCCTAAAACGGACACCTGAGCGCCACAACTGGACCCTGGAGCAATGCAAGAAGGTGGCCTGATCTTAAGAATCACGTTTTCTTTTACATCATGTGGACGGCTGGTTGTGTGTGTGCACCATTTACCTGGGGAAGAGAAGGCATCAGGGAAGAAGGCAAAGTGGCGGAGGCAGTGTGATGCTCTGGGCAATGTTCTGCTGGGAATCCTTGGGTCCTGGCATTCATGTGGATGTTACTTTGACCTATGGTGGGGTGTGCTAGAAAAAGAAGTCTGAGCCATGGAGACTCCACCTCACAACTTACAGGACTTGTCCTTGAACTGTCCTACAGGGCAGGGACTACTCTTCCCTTAATTATTTGCATTTATTTGTACTTATTGTTGTTCAAGGGGTTACTAACGTCTTTATTGCCTTCCTACCATTTATTACATATGCTGGGTATACTACCCACATCACTGTCTTCATCCTCATATTTGTTATTATTGGGACTGCAGCTCCCATTATAATTACTTTCTCTTTGGAATGAGTTAGATTATTCATTGCCTTTGATAGCAAAAGACTCATTATTATTATTATACTTCATTACTGTCTTCATCATCATCATCATCATCATAATTGTTGCCCCTGCAATGACATTGTACATTATATGCTGCTACCTCATCCCCTATAACTTAGAGAGTGAGTTTGTTTTTAAAGTTCCCATTCAGAATTCTCCATGTTGCCTGTATGAGTCTTTATTCATTTCAGGATGTGCCCGTAGGTTTTTATTGCACTGATATTGTATGTCATTCCAGTTCATGGTTACACTGATCTTAAACCTACTAGAGATTGAAATGTTTATACATTATCTACTATTTAGCAGGTTATGGGCCTGTAAGTTACATGTTAATAAACTTGCCAAGTGGCGTGTTCCCCTTTCCGGGTATGTGTTTGTGTCATCATTAGTCATTTATAGGTAGTCAGACAGGGGAGCTTAGCAAGATCTGCAACTGTGAAGATAGAAAACGACTCGGGAGGAAGAACTGTGTTTGAGAAACTGAGAAAAAGGTGAGATTTGCTATCCCTCCAGGGCCTACAAATAAATATAATAATATCTAATTATTAATTTATAATATACAGTCCTGTGCAAATCTTTTAGGCAGGTATGTAAAAAAAATTCTGCAAAGTTACAATTCTTTCAAAAATAGAAGTGTTAATAGTTTATTTGTATCAATTAACAAAATGCAACGTAAATGAACAGAAGAGAAATTGATATCAAATCAATATTTGGTGTGAGCAACCTTTGCCTTCAACAGCGTCAATTCTTCTAGGTACACTTGCACACAGTTTTTGAAGGAACTCGGCAGAGAGGATGTTCCAAACATCTTGGAGAACTTCTGTGGATGTAGGCTTGGTTAAATTTTTCAGTCTCTTCATATAATCCCAGACAGACTCGATTATGTTGAGATCAGGGCTCTGTGGGGACCATATCATTACTTCCAGGGCTCCTTGTTCATCTTTACGCTGAAGATAGTTCTTAATGAAAATGGTTGTATGTTTGTGGTCCTTGTCCTGCTGCAGAATAAATTTAGAGCCAATCAAATACCTCTCTGATTGCATGCATTGAGGACACCATTAATCCTGAACAAATCCCCAACTCCATTTGCTGAAATGCAGCCCCAAACTTGCAAGGAACCTCCAACATGCTTCACTGTTGCCTGCAGACCCTCATTATTGTATCTTTCTCTTCTGTTCATTCAATTTGCATTTTGTTAATTGATAAAAATAAACTATTAATACTTCTATTTTTTAAAACATTCTTAATTTGCAACAAATTTTCCACACCTGCCTAAAACTTTTGCACAGTATTGTATATAATAAATTTATATATGTATATAATTTATAATGTATATATGAAGCGTGAAATTGTCCCGGGACCAACATGTTGAATCACAATTGAAACATAAAATCAGCTTATTGTAGCTTAAAAAGTATATGCCACGTACTCTCAATATCTAATTACTGATTATCTGATTACTTAAATTCTAAAAAATAAGTACATTTTTTATTTTATATTTCATTATTGAGGTGCATTTGACTATGGTCTGAGCACATTACTGTATTCAATCTCCAATTCCAGCTTATCTGGGTTTCCTCAGTTTTAAATCGATTGGGGATAGACTATCCGGTAGCCAATCAGATCATTGGAATGCTTACATCAGCAGGAGATAAGGGTGCTGATCTTGTGAGAGGCAGTGGTCTGTCCAACCGTGTGATTATGTGACAGAGTCAAGATGTGAGGAAGGGATTGGAGGCAAAAAGGAGCCACAGAGAACTAGATAGTGGAAGGTCCCCAAACAGCACAGATCAGAGGCTTGATGTGAGGCTTCTATCAAACTGGTACAAGTAAACTGTTGTGTCAAATGCACCTTTATATGAAGTAAAGTTTGTACATACAAACTTGTTATTAAATTGTAATGTATGTGATTCCATGTTGGTATTAATTTATTTATACAGTAGTGTCATAAAATATTCCTATAAATTGGTCAAAAGAAAACCTAAACTATAAACGTATGCCTGTGTGTTTACATAGAAGCGTATGCACCCATTTTAAGGTGATTGATGAAGGATGGTTATGTATTTGAGGAGAGAGAGGAGTCCTATCATCATCATCATCATCATCAGTTATTTATATAGCACCACTAATTCCGCAGCGCTGTACAGAGAACTCACTCACATCAGTCCCTGCCGCATTGGAGCTTACAGTCTAAATTCCCTTCCATACACACACACACAGACAGACAGAGACTAGGGTGAATTTAGATAGAAACCAATTAACCTAACAGTATGTTTTTGGAGTGTGGGAGGAAACCGGAGCACCCGGAGGAAACCCACGCAAACACAGGGAGAACATACAAACTCCTCACAGATAAGGCCATGGTCAGGAATCTAACTCATGACCCCAGTGCTGAGAGGCAGAAGTGCTAACCACTTAGCCACTGTGGCTTAGTAAACCAGCCTAGTACCTCTAGTTCTTGAGAACTAGAGGTACTTGCCAGCTTATATTTCTGTGAACATATTATTTACATTGTTTCGCACAAAATTATTAAACTGCTGTTGATGTGTAAAATCTAGTACATGGCCAATTCTCTAAGCAATTCTTGTGCAAATGTTAAAGCTACCATGCTCAGAAATGTCAGTTGTCTTATTGAGTGACCGTTCCCACTCTGTAAACTGATGGAATAGTGTATTAATATACATTGAGGTCTAAATTGCTTTTCCTATAGATGTAGCAAAGCTTTTTCAGAAAATCGGTGAAGATTAGTGCGATCAGACACTTCCGTAAGTGCAGTGGACGTGCTGAATCTTACTACACTAGACCTCCATAATGTTGTACGGTTAGAGGCTGACATGACACTTGGGGCACGTAGTAACGGACAAAGTTCATCCAAAAGAACTTTGCTCCATCTCTTTGTATTAATCCCTTGAGAAAATCAATTCAAAATATCTGACAGTTAAAGGAAAGAATTTCTCATACAGGAGCAACTTTTGCCACTAATTAGTCTTTAAAGGGCAGGACGGTCGCTAAGTGGTTAACACTGCTGCCTTACAGCACTGGGGTCATGAGTTCAATTCCCAACCATGGCCTTATCTGTGAAGAGTTTGTATGTTCCCCCCGTGTTTGCGTGGGTTTCCTCCGGGTGCTCCGGTTTCCTCCCACACTCCAAAAACATACTGACAGGTTAATTGGCTGCTACCAAATTGACCCTAGTCTGTGTCTGTCTGTGTTAAGGAATTTAGACTGTAAGCCCCAATGGGGCAGGGACAGATGTGAATGAGTTCTCTGTACAGCACTGCGGAATTAGTGGCGCTATATAAATAAATGGTAATAATAATAATAATTGGGAGTTGCTAGGCAATGGAAAGATGCAAAATTAGTTGGTTATGGAAAACAGTACAAGTTGTATATAGATGAAACATTATCAGATTTGCTAGAAGTTGAAACTTTCTTTAAATGAACTAATAAATACCAGCTTTATTCTAGCAGATATCACACAAGTTCCTCTAAGCCTTTTTTGCAAAGCATCAATCTCATCAAAGAGATTCATTAAAATACTACTACTAATACTACTGCTACTCACTGACTGTGAAAACCATTAGAAGAACTTCAGATCCAAGAGTAGTGAGTGCTTCATTGACATATTTACCCAGCATAAGATCTAATAAAGTGCTGGAAAATGAAACATCAGCATTTGTGTGCAAGTCTTCTCTGTAGAAAGCAAATACAAATATAATTATTAGGGATGTGCACATAAGACGATTAGCAAAAACAAAATCACAAAATATTAATAGTGTCTCAATCTGAGGGCAAGAGGACTTGGGGGTATATCTACTAAACTGCGGGTTTGAAAAAGTTTACATGTTGCCTATAGCAACCAATCAGATTCTAGCTGTCATTTTGCAGAATGTACTAAATAAATGACAGCTAGAATCTGATTGGTTGCTATAGGCAATATCTCCACTTTTTCAAATCTGCAGTTTAGTAAATATACCCCTTGGTCTTCCCAATTTGCTGTGCTCATCACTGCTCATCACAGCTCAAATCCTATTTCCTGCCCCTTTCATGAAGATCAGGAACCTGGAGCTTGACTGATTACTGACACACTTTTCCCATGCCCTCATCACCTCATCACCTCCCCCTCAAGTGTCCGGCTCTCACTGTTTATCATCTGTCCTCTCCTGCTGCAAACTGCTGTCAGAAGCTCATTTACCCCTAATCTTACACTTGCTGCCTTTTAATATTCTTTCTAATCCAGCAGCTTGTCAACTGGTGCGTCAACCCATGTCCTGGCCAGCTGCTGTGTCCCAGACACCCAACATTCTCTCCCAGCGTTGGAAGAAGGTTTTCTCCCAGAAAGTACATACACAAGTCTAACAATAATTAATCCTCCTGCATGATTAGTCCATTTGGGGGACAAGAGTTGACCACTGAAGATAACACAGATGTTGGTTAACCTCTGACAATATTAACCACGCTTTATGCTGTTTTAGTATAATTTTAACACCTTACAACTAAAGATCACAGTTTGGTTACATGTTGTAGCCATTAGAATGTATTGCTTTTCCAGAGGCATGGTTATATATTAAAGAGTGTCCTATGTATTACTTTAGTATTTTATGTGAGAAAAAGGAGACGGTCTGAAGCACACACAAGTCTGATTTACAGAGTGTAATAGTGAAAAAATGTAATCCCGCGGCACAAATATTATTTTCTGACGTCACTCACAGGGGCGAACGGAGGATTGTCGGGGGGGGGGGGAGTTTCCCCCCCGACCCGAAAAAAAAACCACCCCCCGCGTTTCTTCAGCGCTGTCCTATACAGCAGCCGCGGCGCTGTCTATGAAGCGTCCGAGGTGGTGCTGTGTACACTACAGCACCGCCGCGGATGCTTCTTTGACAGCGCCGCGGCTGCTGTATAGGACAGTGCAGCTATAGCAGCCACTTAGTTAGCGCAGGGAGGGGTTTCTGGAGACTCAGAAACCCCCCCTGCGTGCGCCACTGACTCACATACTTTGCTGAAATACAACTGGATTTATGGGTAAGTGGCAGCGTCTGCGGATGTTCAAAAGCTGTAAGGAGATTTTTGGTTTGGGGAGCGATTCTTGAACAGCACAGATTAGGCGAATTTTTGTTTTGTGGGACGAGATTAGATAAATAAGATAACTGGACGGAGAGGGCTCATTTAGTGGGGATTTTCTTGCTTTGCACAGCCTTTCTTTTCGCCACGAAAAGACTTGATTTTTCCACCACCAAGGTCAAAATCAAGTTTCAGTCTTGACATTTGGGACTCAGTTTGAACCTTCAGTGTGCATTTTTCCAGAAAGACGCACTTGTAGGCGCACTTCAACCAACATAATAAAACATTCAAACAAACAAAAGTTACACATATTAAAAAAAAAAAAGCATTTCCAATATACCGCGACTCTCGTGAAAACTTTAGGAGAAAAACAAAAAGGTTTCAATTGATCAAGTGAGTGGTCCTTAGTGTTAGTAGGTTGGGCTTTGAAGTGATGACGGACTCTTTCCAGCAGTTGTGTATTTTCAGGTGGATTTGCAAATCGGAAATGCTAAGCACAGATGGAATTTCAGGGGCAATCCCAAGGGCCAGGAAGTGTGTGTGCATGTGGGGAGGTCTGAGGGGCTTTTGGGAGGACTGTGTGCCATGTGGGGAAGGAGCGTCTACGTGGCATGTAGGGAGGACTGAGTGGCATGTGGGTAGGTCTGAGTGGCATGTTGGGAAGTCTGTGAGGTAAATGGGGAGGTCTGAGTGGCATGTGGGTAGGTCTGAGTGGCATGTTGGGAGGTCTCTATGGTAAATGGGGAGGTCTGAGTGGCATGTGGGTAGGCCTGAGTGGCATGTGGGTAGGCCTGAGTGGCATGTTGGGAGGTCTGTATGGTACATGGGGAGGTCTGAGTGGCATGTGGGTAGGTCTGAGTGGCATGTTGGGAGGTCTGTATGCTAAATGGGGAGGTCTGAGAGGCATATGGGTAGGTCTGAGTGGCATGTGGGGAGGCCTGAGTGGCATGTGGGTAGGTCTGAGTGGCATGTTGGGAGGTCTGTATGGTAAATGGGGAGGTCTGAGTGGCATGTGGGTAGGCCTGAGTGGCATGTTGGGAGGTCTGTATGGTACATGGGTAGGTCTGAGTGGCATGTGGGTATGTCTGAGTGGCATGTTGGGAGGTCTGTATGGTAAATTGGGAGGTCTGAGTGGCATGTGGGTAGGTCTGAGTGGCATGTTGGGAGGTCTGTATGGTAAATGGGGAGGTCTGTATGGTAAATTGGAAGGTCTGAGTGGCATGAGGGTAGGTCTGAGTGGCATGTTGGGAGGTCTGTATGGTAAATGGGGAGGTCTGAGAGGCATGTGGGCAGGTCTGAGTGGCATGTGGGCAGGTCTGAGTGGCATGTGGGTAGGTCTGAGTGGCATGTTGGGAGGTCTGTATGGTAAATGAGGAGGCCTGAGTGGCATGTGGGCAGGTCTGAGTGGCATGTGGGTAGGTCTGAGTGGCATGTTGGGAGGTCTGTATGGTAAATGAGGAGGCCTGAGTGGCATGTGGGGACATTTTGGAATGAGTGATGTTGCAGGTCACTTTGGGGCTACTTTATCATTACTGAAATTAAAAGTAATGTGTGGCCCTTTTGTAGGTTGGCGGCCTTTGAGGTGTATCAGGTTGTCCATTACTTATCTAGTGAAAGGCAAAACATACCCCAATGAGTCATGTTTGACCTGTTTTTTGTTGCTATTGTTTTGTCTTTGCATACAGACATAAATCAAGTGTAACCCATATTCTACATATTATTATGACATGACATGTTGTGCGTGTTAAAAACAAAGTTCTAACTTAGCTGGAATAATTGACGAAGTTATCTGAGACAAGTACTAACATTATTTGATGCATCATATTTCTGATTCACATATCACATAAAAATAGTTTGGCACCAGATGTGTTTATTAGTAACATTCCTTTAGCACCTAAAAATCCCAGTGCTTTAAGAGTATGTGATAATCTGCAGGCAGTGTTTAGCGCTGGCCAGGGAATTGTATTAACTGCTACATCCTTAATGGCTGACAGTGAAAACTCCGAGAACTGCCGAAATAAGCTGATCGCTTGACTGAAATACACACAATAGCCTTAGAAACAAATAAATGTATTTTATATGTCATTAAAACATCAATGACTTTTTTATACTGACATGCATACATAATAAATATTATAATAATATGATAATTCATGCCTCCATCTGCAGCCCCTGAAATTCGGCAGCTTTGGACCAATGTTGCTTGTGTACAAATTAGGACCTGGTTGAAACTTGCTGTGCTACAACGAAACTGGGTTTCTGATTCTGATCACTATGGGAACATCAGAAAGCTGCACTGTTCTGGCAGAAAAAGATCTTTGTTATATTATGTCCACTAATTGGAAGTTTTAAAATGGCTCAGGCAATCATAAAGTGTTAGCCAGTTTGGCTACATACAGGTAACTATCACTAATCATACTTGACTACTCTACCGGAACGTTCGGAGACTCCTGAATTTCAGGGAGTCCTCCCGGACTCCTATGAGAGAAGGCTTGCCCAATTTCTTAGCATACCTCCCAACATGAAAGTCCCAGGCAGCGGGGCAGGAGGAGTGGCCATGCCCCTATCATGAAGTGGCCACGTCTTACAGAACCTGTATTAGATGTCTCCCTTCCACACCAATGTTTCCACCCACAGGATAAACATGTTCCCAGGCGGGACAGATTCCTAAAATGAGTTGTTCATCTTTAGATAACTTTAAGTTTACTTGTTCTTGACCTTAAAAATCTGACTTATATAATGTAAAAAAAATAAATATTATTGTAAAAATATCATAATTCATACAAATTCTGAAAACAATAGAGGGAAAAAAAATCTAAATATATATTATATATTTTTGTTTCAGAATCATTATCACATCAAACAGGGCCAGTACATGCTTTTTTGGATCCATCACATATTTACTCAAACCTGTCGAATTAGGCTACATACACACGTTACATTTCAGTGTTTAAGATGCATTTCTAACACAAGTTAAAAGAATGTAATGAAAATAAAAATCACTGTAGGAAATTAAGCCATTCATATTTGTGTTTTACCTGTTTAAATTGCATTGCTGCAGATCGTACTATTTATGCTACTTGTTCTATGTCAGTGCGTCTAGCACGCGTCAATAAGGGGCGGATCTAGATTATTATTTTTTACGGAGGGGTGGATTTAGAGGGAGAATTTAGCCCCCGTCCCCTTTTTTGACAGCTATGGCTGCCTGCAGCTGCACACTGTGTGCTGCCCGGCCACTTTGATTGCCCCGATCGCCCCCCCTGGATCCGCCACTGAATTAATATTCAAAGCATACAAAATGACAGTGGGGTTTATACACATTTTACTTGCATTTTAGCAAGCATTAAAAAATGCATTGCAAGCACTAGTATGTACTTAGCTTCACATGGTCCCACCGTGTGACACATGGTTTCGGACTGTATATTAGAGTCTCACAGTGACCGAAGTACATCACACTGTGAACTACGATTAGCTGTTGTGGATTTTTTTCTATGACATGTGACACTATATAGAGAAATATGAGTGGACATTTGGGTCCAATGTACACAGTATTTATTATGCCGTGCCCTGCACATTAAATATTTACAATTTTCCAGTACTAAAAATATATATCCTTTGACCTATAGCATACATTGTAAATACTTTCATGCTTCAATAACTACGCACTTCTCGCCAAACCTCAGGTATATCATTCTTCAACCAGACAACAACATATTTCATTTTTGCTGCAATGGCCTTTTACACTGCTTTAGCAATAATTTGGCGTTGTGCGGTGAACTACAAATGTGATGTTTGCTCTATTGCTCTAATAGCGGATTAAATTAAATTCTTGCCTCTAAAGTAATAATCTCACTAAACATGGTGCCAACTCAAACGTTTCCCAAGGCTTTGGTGTGTACCACACTAATTTATTTACACTTATCCTATTATTCAAATTTGTGGTTTGCGTCTCGCACTCGCCATTCATGTTAAAATTAGTGTCTTTAAATATTTTTTTAGTTTTAAATTTAAACACTATTTAAGTAATAGAAGTATTTTATTTATTTTTTTCATTTTGAATACTGAACACTACTGTATTCGAAGTTCGCCATTCGTGCTCGCAATTAAACCGTTAATATGTTGGAGACGGATAGTCAAATAGGCTTGACCATAGTCAAACCTGTTGGACTTTCTCGAACTTAGTTGTTTTTTTATTTGTCTTTTTTTTTTAATTGATCAAAGATGTGAGAAATTCCAGCAAATTTTCACATTTTTGGACCGATTCAACGAAACGGTCCGAGAAATATTGCACGGAGAGTTCGCGCATCTCCATTGGACAGTGGCCACCTTAGTAGAACATCTCTTGTTCTCTGCAATTCTCAGTATCTGTTATTTGTTCTGTAGACGTTCAAAAAAAATAATCATCGTCATTTATATAGTGCCACCAATTCCGCAATATTGTACAGAGAGAATATTTGTCATCCACATCAGTCCCTGCCCCATTGAAGCTTACAGTCTAAAATCCCTTACACACTAGCTTAATTTTGTCAGCAGGCAATTAACCTACTAGTATGTTTTTGGAGTGTGGGGGGAAACTGGAGCACCTGGAGGAAACCCATGTAAACTCTACACAGATAAGGTCGGGAATTGACCCCAAACTGTGAGGCAGGAGTGCTAACCACTGAGCTACTGTACTGTTCACATATATGGCATTGTGTGAGATACTTATGTGGCATTATGTGATATATGTGGGCAGCACAGTGACCTAGTGGTTAGCACTTCTGCCTCACAACACTGGGGTCATGAGTTCAATTCCCGACCATGGCCTTATCTGTGAGGAGTTTGTATGTTCTCCCTGTGTTTGCATGGGTTTCCTCCCACATTCCAAAAACATACTGGTAGGTTAATTGGCTGCTATCAAATTTGACCCTACTCTGTGTGTGTGTGTGTGTGTGTGTGTCTATGTTAAAGATTTTATACTGTAAGCTCCACTGGGGCAGGGACTGATGTGAATGAGTTCTCTGTACAGCGCTGCGGAATTAGTGGCGCTATATAAATAACTGATGATGAAGATGATATTTTAAATAAAAAAATTGGCACTTACAAGTATTTCCCTAATTGAATGGAAAGCTCATGAGAGAGACAGACCTTGACATCACCAATAGCAAGAAACAGGATATCATGTTCAGACCATTAGAGGTATTGCTGCTTTTAGGTGAAGTTCTCCTTTAATATTTCCAAGACAAAACTATATCTGCATTTAGGTCAGGTATCATGTGTTATAACATTTTATGGTGCCATATATCCACCTATAGTGCACAATGCATAGAATTCATTCAACTAGTATGCAAAATGTTTCTATGTCTGGACTTACTGGTACCGTGGCTTGTGCATCTTATTATTTGAACGCATACTGAAGTTTGTCATACTAATAAAAATAAATTCAGGTGCATCTATGTATGTTACAATTCCCATTATGTCATGTTTTGCTGAATTTGATTATGACATTCTTTTACTTTTAAAATACTTTTCGCAATAAATATTAGCTTAAAGTTGAGACAATAAAATCATGTGACAAGAATTTAATCTAACAGGCAGAAAATGAAATGGTTTTGTATGAAGTCTTTCAATATTAAAAATAGGGACATTTCAAATAACTGAGACTGGACTGTTCCTGGAGATTTAGACAGTTGTCAAATATGCACTTTAATTTAATAGACATCTTTAATAAATATTAGCTTTCAAATAGAAATGCTCAAGAATTTCTAACCAGTTTGTAATTTGATTGAATTTCACCGGTTGGATGGCCATGTTTGCTGTGCAATTGTCAACTTACCCTGATTAGACTTCAAAATTGCATTTTGCATTTGCAGTTCATGTAAATATTAGTGTTTTAAAGTATTTTTATTTTTTAAACAATATTAAAATGTTTATAAATAATAAAAGTATTTTATAAAACCTTTGAAATAAAATAAATTAAAATAAATAAATAAAATAAATTAAAATAAAATAACTTTATTTTTTATTCAAATTGCAAACACTACTGGGTTCAGTTTACCATTGAAAGTTCGCAATTAAAAAAAACTTAAAATGTACCAATTGCATCTCGAATGTGGTCACCCATGTGCGAAACAACTCAATCATGTGTGAATCACATCACTTCCGTGCAACATGGCTGACAAGAAAAATAGTCGAAGAGGTATCACCATGGTTAAACCATGATTTCACAACGATTCAACTAACCAGTTCAAAGACCAATATGCAATTAGTTTAAGAAAAATCCACTTACAAATCCGACAGAATAAGGGGTCTATTTACTTAGGTGCGGTCAGCCATAAACAGAGAAAACAACAGTTTTCTCTGTAAAATGGCTATCGCGTAATTTCTGAAGTGTTCAATGCGGTACATATCAGCTTCTCTGTCATAACCCATTTAATGTTGCTTAATGCAATATATCACATACTTGCCAACTCTCCCTGATGTCAGGGAGACTCCCTGAAATAGGGGTGATCTCCCTCACTCCCTGAAGAGTCTGGCATTCTCCCTGATGCTGAGCCAGTACAAGACGTGGTTGGCTTCGCCATCTGTGGCATGATGACACAGTTCAGAAGTTGTGTCCTATGTCCATGTATTGATGCCTATGGAGGTGGCCATTTTCATGGAGACCAAAATTTAATCAAAGACTGACAGGTGAGACAACATGACTTCAGTAATGGAGACAGAAATGTAAAAGACACTTCAGTCTCTAGAGATTCATTAGCTGCTTTTCTTTAGCGCATAGTTGCCTACTCTCCCGGAATGTCCGGGAGACTCCCGCATTTCTGGGAGACCTTCCGGGCTCCCGAGAGAGCAGGGCAACCTCCCGGTTCTCGCCTCACAATAGATAAGTGGCGGGGGCGGGGCTTAATGATGCAAATATTGCATCATGTTAGCCCCCTGCTGCAGTTGCCCATAATTGTGACAATCGTTTAGAGGGCGGTGCCAAAATGATGCGATTCGTCAAGCCCCGCCCCCACAAACCCCCCTCCCCCGGAATCTCCCTGAAGCCAATCAGGAAAAGTTGGCAAGTATGATATATCAATATGGGGACTGTGAGATTATCTAATGTATTAAGCTGCATATTGATTGTCACGCACATAATACACAGAACAGGAATTGCACTTTATGGCCAATATAGACAAATAAATACATTTTAAGGGCTAAATCCATAAACGATGGGACTATCTCTGGATATTAGGGACAGCTGGGTATTATGCTGTGCCTATCTAACCTGTAACAATTATTCATGTTTGGCTATGTGAAATGTTGGGGGACTTTTACCAGACAGATTGCATGCAACACAATCCAAAACTAAATGTATGTATTGAAATAAGAACTGTAAAATAATCTGCTGTAACTGAAGCCATAACTGTCACTCCCCAATCCCGTGGAGCACAATATTACTTCATCTGAAATCACACACGTGTAGTAAAAGGTTCCTGCCTATTATTTATTGATCTAAGCTTTGTGCATTATTCACAGAAGAAGAGGCCGTGCACCTGGCAGCAGCCTTGTGCCGGTTGTATGAGATCAGGTGAAGGTTTGTTAATGGCTGTTTGCATTGGGACAATATAGGGCTCGTGGTGGACGGGTTTCCCGCCCGCGCCCCTGGTGCCTGTTTGCTTTTCTTTTACAATTCCCGCCCATTTCAGGCAGCGGCTGGCGCTAAGGCACAGACACAGCCCATGACAGGAGCAGATGGGAGCCTGTGACTCAGCTCCGGCACCCATAAGGAAGACGGTTGTATTTACCCTGTATTGTTTCTTCAGACCTCTGAAGGAATGCAGGTGGAAATGACAGCCCTTTCTATAGTAATAAAGAAAAAATGTCACTGCAACAATTTAGTCCGTGTTATTATTTGCTGAAGGAAATAGCAATGAGCGCACTGCCACACAATTCTAGAGTGCTAATAACGGGCAATTCTCCAGCTGAGACTTGTAGTGCCACAAGAGCTGGATAACAACAGGTTGCCTAAGTCTGATGTAGAAAATGAATCCATTTGTATTAATACAGCGCTATTGATGTTCCAATCTATTTAAAGTATACCTAGTGCATGGACGTTTTGCAGTAGGCAGAAAAGTTGCTAAGATGTGGAGAATATTTACAGAGATGGTGGGTAGGTTGGCATAGAGCCAATACACCCCCCCCAAATAAATAAATTAAAATTAAATCCCAAATAAATTAGTTTTGATTTATGTACATATTTTACCAGTGGGTGAACTGTGCTCATATTTTATTGATTTTTTCACAGTTCTGCATATATAGTGACTTTAAAGAGTATTTACTCCATTTTGATTTATTTATGATTTATTTGCATAAATCATGGGATCACATTTTTTTTTACCTCCATTTATTTAAAATGGACTTGACAGTGCCTCAGGGGTTATTAGTTTTTTTTTTATTTTATTATATTCTTGCATGTTTGGTGATTTTAAATAACTTTTTTTTTGGGCTTTTGGAGTTCATTGAGTTGATCTTCAATCTGAAGCTCTTGGTAGGAAATACACTGACCGCCTGTGGGGCCACTCACAGATAGGTGTAAATATTTTTAAATGACTTCACACTTTAATTGCACACCGTTGGAATCCAATCAATAAATTATGTAACATTTTAAGACAATTACACCAGGGTTTATTTAGATTTATCATAGCAACAAAGGGTGAGTATTTATGTAATCAATGTTTGTGGATTTGATTTGTAATTAAGTAATTACGAAAAAGTCTCAGGGCTAGATATACTAAACTGCGGGTTGAAAAAGTGGAGGTGTTGCCTATAGCAACCAATCAGATTCTAGTTGTCATTAATTTAATACATTCTACAAGATGACAGCTAGAATCTGATTGGTTGCTATAGGCAACATCTCCATTTTTTCAAACCCGCAGTTTAGTAAATCTAGCCCACAGAGTTTTATTATTTCACATCACAGAGCATTTTGTGTTGATCATTGGTAAGAATTCCCACATGATTACATTTTGATTCCGTACCATTTGCTTTCCGGGTGGAAGAATATTTGGAGAGGGGGGGGGGGGGGGGAAGGGGGCTCGGTCAACAGTGCCAGTACCACACTTCACAGTTGCATGCAATATAACTGCCCCCCCCAGAATGACAGATAGGCTTTGTTTCAATTAACAAGTACTAGTTCTGTACCCTTTGCTAGATAGCATATTTGCCTATTCAGGAGAGTCTCGAATTTTGGGAGGTCACCTTGAAGTGTAGGCCACCCTCCCAGACCTCTCCAGATGTTGCAAAGTAATTGCTATATCATCATCATCATCACCATTTATTTATATAGCGCCACTGTTTCCGCAGCGCTGTACAGAGAACTCACATCAGTCCCTGCCCCATTGGAGCTTACAGTCTAAATTCCCTCACACACACAGACACCCACACACACAGACTAGGGTCAATTTGTTAGCAGCCAATTAACCTACCAGTATGTTTTTGGAGTGTGGGAGGGAACCGGAGCACCCGGAGGAAACCAACGCAAACACAGGGAGAACATACAAACTCCTCTCAGATAAGACCATGATCGGGAATTGAACTCATGACCTCAGTGCTTTAAGGCAGAAGTGCTAACCACTGAGCCACTGTGCTGCTATAAACCTCATCATCGTGTCTTTGCTCCCCCGCCACTGTGTGATGACATGAATCACAACATTGCGCAGTGGGTGATGGGGTCCGCGATGACGCAAATGGCGAGATAGAGAAATCATAATATAGGAAGAGCGGAGATTGTAAACACTTGTAAATCAGCGTATATAATCATCAATTTATTACTTCCAACACCATGGGGGGAATTCAATTGACCGCGATATTCTGTGGAACTTCGCGGCTGCGCATTTTGTACTGTTTATGCAGTAAATATATCAGCACATTTTTACTTGCCCCTCTGTGGGGCATGAGTAAAGATGAGGGATATTTCTGTGAAAAATAATCCGTGTGAAGTGTCTGACAGCTGATCCAATAACAGCTTGCGATTTTTTTAGACTTGAATCTCCCCCATTAATGGATCTAAAATAGAAGCATATTTAAGTTGTGCTTCCATGCTAAAGAGCATAATTTGGCATGTCATAATGAAATTGTCCTTTACATTTAAGTGGATCCATGATTTAGATATGTGTGCAAATAACAGAGAAATGTTGCTTACATTTTGTACAGTGTTGATAGATCTTGGCTGTACGATAAAGAAGCACAAATATTATTATAAGACATTACGAAGTATAAGTTACCTGAAAATACCAATATGTACTTTGTGCATTACTGAAGTTTAGTCCTTCAACTGTGTTTACTTTAGTTGCAGAATGAAGATTTACAAGTTTAACATTGATCATTACTATGTAGTAGCAAATGAGAATTTCAGTGTGTAATATGTATTTAAAAGCCATCTATACATCTGTCTAGTGAGGAAAGAGTCTCAAGCATTTTTTTTACTCTGTATTATTTCAAGCAGTATTGACATAATATGCCTTTATTCAGTGGAAGTCATTTGTGGAGAGGAAGCCCCACAATTTTAGCCAATTCGATCATAACGTTTTTGTTCATTAAAATAACAGGTTTTAGTCAATGAAACCACTGTGATATCATATCCTGAAGATGCAGCGGTTTCATTTTGAAACTAAGTGGCTCAGCTAATTAAGCGGATTGTTGATGTGAGGGGGTAGTGGAGCCAAAGCAGTAAGCAAGACCACCCGGATTCACAGCGACATGTTGGGATTCATGGAGTTTGACAGGTATAGAGGCAATGCACATCTGTCTATAGTGCTCATTTCAAGGCCCAAAAGAGGTGTAGCCTTCTGGAAAGGGGGCATGGACTCACAAAAGGGCGTGATTTTTGTGAGTTGGTATAATTGTCCAAATCAGTAATACTTGCAGGTATGATAACGTAATACTGTACTCTACATGATGTCAGATATTAGAAGTCACTAACAGTCCCTTGATAAAATACATGTACATTTATCTATAACACTATGCTAATCTATAAAAGACATTATTTTATACACTACACAAAACTACCCACTACACTATACACTAAAACTACATTACATTATACACAACACTCTACACCAGAGGTAGGCAACGTATACTACAACTCCAATTTAGTGACAGTAAATGAAAAAAGAGTCTGTTAGTGTTGCCATGAACACACGACTCACTAACACTTACTTGCCAACTTGTTGGTTTGCGGGAGATCTCGGGGTGGTGGTCATGTGGGGACGGGGGGGGCGGTGAATTGCGTTGTTTTGGCCCCACCTCCTGCGGCTTAATGATGGGTACGGGTCAAAATGACGCGATTCCCAGAGAATCGCATCACGAAGGCTCCAAATTCTGCCCACTTCCTAGTGTCCCGGGAGACCTACCCAGAATTTGTGAGTTTCCCGGACATTCCGTGAGAGTTGTCCAGTGTGGTGTTTAAGATGATAAGTAATCAATGTGACATCAGAATTTGTCGATCGTGAGGTTATTTTTCATTTAAATGTATAGCCATATTAATGTTTAATATGTTATTAAATGCTTGTTTGGCTTCTAAACCGAAACTGAAAGTACCAGTCTTAAATTTATAAATAATAACTCTTACATTTTAAGCATACTTGCCAACATTTAATAATTTTCTTCTGGCAGCTGCAAGGGGGAGGTGGGCGTGTAGGGGGCGGGGCTTCGGAAATCGCGTCATTTCAGCACCGGCCCCGTGACGGAATGATGCAAATCGCGTAATTTTACAGCGGGGCCAAACGCTGTGATTCCCGGTGAATCGCGGCGTTTGAACCGAATTCTGCCCACTTCACTAGGAAGTGGGCAGATCAGGGAGATTGCCATACTCTCCCGGGAGTCCGGGAGACTCTCGCGAAATGTGGGAGTCTCCCGGACATTCCGGGAGAGTTGGCAAGTATGATTTTAAGGCTAGCTGTATTTCTTCCACACATCTTAAAAGTATTCTAATAATTTGCATTGAGACATTTAAAAACGACAAGGCTGGAAAACTTCAAAAGGGAAAATTATTACGGAACAGACTGATATTTTGACCTATATTCTTTTAAATATTTTCAGTACATTTGTTAATATTCCTTACTGTGCCTCTTTATTTTTACTTGGAAATGGGATATGCTAACATATTATTTAAGAGTCGTAGATAATAAAGAGCGAGATAGTTGTAATACCCGTTCTGTAAATGTGTATTCATTAGGCTATTTGTCTCCATGGAAACAGTAATTACACATTGCTGGCAGTTATGTTGTCCTTTGTTTAGTGTAAAGACCAGTCTCCTTGACTTTGCATTGCCTGTTGCAGCAGAGAAAATAGGACTGAAAGATAAGCGCTGTAGTGAGCCAGTAACTCCACCTATGGACACAGTGTAATACTAATGTAGGAAGAACAAGTGAAAATGTATTGGACTGTTTTAGTGTATTATGATTTTCCAAACCCAAAAAAAATCTGTAATGTAATAATTAGAAAAAGTCGAGAAAAACCAGGTAGGTCCACAAACAAGGAATGTTCACATGAGAGTCTCTTACTGTCCAACAGGAACATGGAACCTAACACAATCCATAAATGGATAATACCCACAAAGATAAGAGGATAGGCATAGAGCGCATTCATACATAACAGGTTGAATAATTCAGGAGTGGGGATTAGAACAATGCAAATTCCAATAATTAAAAAGCGGAGAGAAGAATCTTATTTAATCTATCCGGAGAAAGTCTTTAATTTGAAAATCCAATTAACCTCTCTAGCACAATATTTTGAACCAGGTTCAAGTTTCGGTAGCTTCTAAAAACATATATTTCGGCGATAGGGCTTTTTTTTTTATTTGCTCTATTCATTCTCTATCTCTATCCTTGTAAAATCAGGCTTATCAGTCATGTTTAACCCTTTGATCTGACAAAGGTGACAGAAATTTCCTAACATCCCAATGAGTAGCTGTCCCCGCTGGCAGTGCAATGTTGATGGTGTATTATAGTGATTTTAGTAACAGCCTTACACAGCATTAGAGTAACAGTCTAGTACACATAATCAGGCGTATTACACCACACAAGTCAACATGACCTGGTCCACTTCCATACTGGAAGACAAAGATGGAGTGTGGAGGAATGTTCTCAGTCCCTTCCTTAATCCTAACTCTCAGGTGGAAGTGTTCCTGTCTTAATACCACCTGGTAATTCCACCAGTGTGGACAGGTAGTTTCTATTGGGGGAGTTGTACGGGTCTGTGTGCTGGTAACAGAATCCTAAACTAGTAAACCTGTGGCAGCGAACACCCTGTCGGTGGCTAGTGGTCATGAAAAGTAACCAGTATAAGTAAGTAAGTGTAATGTAAGTGACCACCTGTGCCAGGAAACAGGATGGTGTTTCAGGATTCTGGAGAAACCCAGCACTTTCTTGTCAATGGGAACACTGAGTCTGTGTAACTTTTCCACCACCAATTGTAGAATGTTAGTAATGATTTCAAGCTGCTAAAATATCAGCTCTAGCTTAAGAGCAAATGGCATGATCAGTGTTTCTGTGGAAAATAATATATAAGTTGCTGTCTTACTTTATCCTGTGATGAGTTGCAGGAACCCAGATAAGTATATGTCACTTCTTCTGGTCCAAAGTCACAGGAGAACCTCTTAGGTGTCAATGTCCCAGGTCTATGGAATACAGGGTCATTGCCCAGTATGTTCACCAAACTTACCTTCAGGCTGCATGGATCCAGGTGTAAAGATTGGCCAAAGTGCACCGTCGATCCCCTATTGGTCTCAATAATGTCATCTGGCTTTAGTGGTCAGGATTTCAGCTGCGCCTGCCCACAGGTAAGGAGAGTCAGGTAGGTGCGATTCAGGGGTCCTCTATGGGTTCAATAGTTCACTGTCCTCCTTGACAGCTTCTTGCCCTATGCAGGAATGTGTTGATTTCTATGGTTAAAACCGTCTACAGATGTTGTCAACTTCAACAGATAAAAATTGTCCACTTTCCATATAGCTCTATGGGCATGGCGATAGTCAGCAAAAATGGGGTTAACAATGGGAAAATCAGTCTTTTCACCCATGTTGACCCTGTTATAAATTTGGAGAAACTAACAGATAATTAATTATAGTTTAAAGAGCTCAGCTTGACCTCTTTTGGTTTGGGTGGGGTACGGTTTTCCGATACTTATAATCACGACAGATTGTATCCCGACAAAGCAATTTCGATTAAAACAATACTGATAACATGGAACTGCAGACTTACCATCAAAAAGACACAGTACTTTACCAGCACGCCACCTATATATTCTGATTGCACTAAATGCCAGCAGTTGTAATTTATGCCACTTAGCATGGCGACGGTGTGATTTCTGGATTTAAAGCGGCAATGACAGGACCTGCTGCATGTATAATCTAGAAGGCTTTATCCTAAATCTTATTGTATTAGGTTAAAGCCTTCTACATTATACATGTGGATTATATCCCTAACCCTAATCCTAACCTTGGGCCTAAGTCATTAAGGATCTTAATTTAAGAAAATTCTTATTTCAGTCTCCAGGACAAAACCATATTACAATGCAAGGGGTGCAAATGAGTGTTCTGTTTTGCACATAAGTTAAATACTGACTGTTTTTTCATGTAGCACACAAATACTTGATAGCTTATTTGTACACTGAAATTTAAAGTTGATATTTGTGTGCTACATGAAAAAACAGTCAGTATTTAACTTATGTGCAAAACAGAATACTAATTTGCACCCCTTGCATTGTAACATGGTTTTGTCCAGGAGACTGAAATAAGAATTTTCTTAAGTTAAGATCCTTAATGAATCAGGCCCCTTAATCCTAACCCTTAAAATAGGGGTAATTTGCGGGCGTATACTTTCACAAATGACCCGTTGTGTCACAATAACCTATGCAGCTTTATACAAATTACTTGTATAATCTTATCCTGTAATCATATGAAAGATCTCGCAATCTTTCCTAGGTGCAGATTCTATTTGCTTTTGCTATGGTAATGGTCTATACAGTGAATTTTTGTTTTGGGGTACCACCCTCATCCTGTCTTTGTTTTCTTCTAAATGAAAATGACTACTCCTTTGACAGGATTTTACTTAGAATTTTTCCTAGTCTGAAAAAGCAATGAGCGTTTCCTCATGTTTAGCATTTCACAGTTGCGTTCAGGATTTGGAATGTGCTGTAGCTACAAATATTTGAAAATCTTACAAAAATATTTAGCACATTCAACCACAATTCTATGCAAAATGATTTGCTCCTGTTCATACCAAGCAATAATGCATGTAATCCACTCAGAAATCTGTCTTTGTGTAAGCTGCACTTGTCGTTGCAGCTTACCTAAACCTAAACCTGTCAAAAACTATTGTGCAGTAAAAAATGCAGCACATACTCTGACACAGCCAGATCTCCCAAGTAGATCACAAGAAGTCTGCCAAAGGCAAAGGGGCAGCGGACTAACACAAATTTTCCCTTGTACTCCTGGCAATCAGGAGAGTCCCGATTTCTGCTTTAGGGACCGAGTCATTAAAGAACTCATTAAGCTGCGGGTTTGAAAAAGTAGAGATGTTGCCTATAGCAACCAATCAGATTCTAGTTGTCATTTTGTAGAATGCACTAAATAAATAATAACTAGAATCTCCACTTTTTCAAAGCCGCAACTTGATAAATTTACCCCTTGGATTCATTTAATTAGGTATTTGTTTTAAAGCTTACAAGATTGGATCCATTACAGATGAAGAACACGGATGGTGGTAAGTATTATAGGGGGGTGTGTGTGTGGTTTTTTTTATAAACAAATGGCAACAAGTTGGGTGTTTTATTTAAATTTTGTGTTGGTGCACTACAGGTCACAGCGTGCCCTGGGTAGAAGGGCATGCACACACTTGTGGTTCCCCAAGTAGAAGCATGCCCTGGTAGCCATGTCCTGACTGTTAATGGCAGCCTGGGCTTGCTGGAGCCTGTAGTGTACCACATACTTGTCAACTCTCCCGGAATGTCCAGGAGACTTCCTAGCGAAGGGGGCAGAATTAAATCAAAAATGCCGCAATTCACCGGGAATCTCGCCGCAGTCCCGCCCACTTGCCCCCCGCAGCTCCCGGATCCATACGTGTACCAACACAAACTGGTGTCTTTAGCAATAAAAACTATTTTATTATCCCACTGCTCAGGGGTGTGGGTACCCTGGGGAGGCGCCCGTGCTGATGAGCCTAAGACCTGTTTGTCATTATGGCAGGAGGACTCCACGCTCAGACCATGAATAAATGTCACATCTGCCAAACTAGGCCGGAGCCTGTGTGACCTTTTCACAGACCTGGGGGTTAATGTAGCAAGCTGAGAGTTTTCCGGCGGGTTTGAAAAATCCAATCAGATTCTAGCTATCATTTATTTAGTACATTCTACAAAATGATCTGATTGGTTGCTATAGGCAACATCTCTTTTCAAACCCGCTGGAAAACTCTCAGCTTGATACATTTACTTTCCCCCTTTAGAGTTTGGTGTCAGCTAATGGATAAATACATTGCATTTGGTAACATCACAGATAGGCGGAAACTTGACCATGGAGCGTCTGAATTTTTTTTCCCAATGTGCAGTATGGTATAACTATTATTTAATTGCTATTTATGTTTTGGTATTCATTGACATCAAAGTATCATTTCTGCCAGTGTCATTATACAGATAATTAAAAAGACGCCGAATGCTGTATGTGATTTAGTGTGTCATCATTACCTATTTTTGTAAGTCTACAATTTCAAGCAGCTGTTTACAACAAACCCTGCGTTAGCTTCGTGTCTGTAAAAAGAAAAGATTAATGATAATGTAATGGCTGCTAGTTTGATCAGCAAGAATTCAAGAGAACCCAAGTAGTAAATATAAAGATGTGAATCATACCAACTAAAAATATATAGATGCCAATTGTATAGACTGCATATGAAATTTCCCTTTTAAAGCTTTGATATATATGACGCTTTATGGTAGAGCAGCATTTTTGGAAAACTAACATTCATTTACATTCTACAGATAAAAAAATAAAAAAATCGGTAACCCAAATCTCCACTTCTTGTTTTCAGATGTGGGTGAATTTTTCTGTGCACTTCTCTTTTCATTAAGCACGTTGAAGTACTAAGAAAATTAAGCGTGTAAGTTAAATTTCTTCTCGTTATTGTGCTTGAATTTGAAAGTAATTTTTTTTACTTAGTATGAGTTTGTGTTACAACATAAAATTGTTTCTGCCTTAGTATTAGAGATGTTCACTGACCCCCGTGTTTTGGTTTTGGTTTTGGATCTGGATTAACTTTGTGTTTTGGTTTTGGCAAAACCGGCCTCGCGTGTTTTGGTTTTGGATCCCTATTTTTTTTTTCTAAAATCCCTATTTTTTTTGCTAAAATCACATAATTTGGCTCTTTTTTTGTTCCTACATTATTATTAACCTCAATACCATTAATTTCCAGTCAATTTTTGTCAAGTGACAAAAACACTGCTACCCCTCCTGTTTCTGTATGAGCAATGGCACTGAGCAATCTCATTGGAGAATGGAGAGTGACATGAACACTGCTACCCCTGTTTCTGTGTGAGTAATGGCACTGAGCAATGTCACTGGAGACTGGAGAGTGACAAGAACACTGCTACCCCTCCTCTTTCTGTGTGAGCAATGGCACTGAGCAATCTAACTGGAGAATGGAGAGAGACAAGAACATTGCTACCCCTGTTTCTGTGTGAGCAATGGTGCTGGATCTCCTGGGGAGGGATGTACTTATGGAATCCAAAAGCCCCGAGATCCAACGCAACAATGACGCTTTGCCTCGATTCAGATCCGAGGACGCGCAAAAGTACAGAGTCGGCTCGTGAGCCTACTCGGATCCCCTAAGTTCGGATGGACTCGGATTTCAGAAAACCGAGCCCGAGCATCTCTAATTAGTTTGTGGCTGAATGCAAGGTTTAAGGTCTTGCCTTAAAGGCACCTCATCCACTAGTAAATCAGTCCAATTGGTTTCCTTTCTGAATAAGTGACCTCCTAAGCCAAAAGCTGGTTCTGCAAATCATTGCTTACATGAGCTAGTGTTTCTGAAACCTACAATTAGAAGTAGGTCATCTGCCAGCAATAGATGAAGGTATTGTTAAATAGCATCAGTATAATTCTGCAAAAATATGTTGCTAATTTTAACAGATTTGTTGCAATTCAATTAGACTTTATAACACACAGTCTCAAACTGCCCACATTTCATTTGGTCAAGTTTCAATTATCCAATCTAACTGGATTAAGATAGAAAATGGTTACACATACTTTTAGGCATATATGCCCTGAAAATTCTGAAATTGGCCTCATGTAGGCCGGACCAAATCAACTGTAGGTGGTGACAATGCAAAAGTAGGCGGGGTAACACACAGTCGGCCCTAGCTACAATGGTGGTAAGCAAGGCCAATGCAACATACAATGGTAGGTGGAGTGAAACAAATGACAATTGGAGCTTGACACATTAGGTATAGCTGCCACATACGTAGGCAAAGCATTGCACTGGTAATTGGAGCACCCACAAGCAGGCAGAGTCAGCACACCAGTGAAATACAACGGGGTGGACAGGATTAGCATTGAAGTGATAGTAGTTGAATCTGTGAAGTCCTTGATGTTGCATGAAGCCCGGCCACCGTAGGATAGATCATTCCTACGGGCTTCCAGCCACTGTCAATCTCCCACTGGTTCTGTATTTCCCCTAACGGTGTGTAAGAAAAAATAAAGCACATTGCCTCTGGCTACCTGTACCCAAACGTTGTCCCAGTCATGGTGGGCATGCCCTTACCCACAAGAACCATTTCCACTCTCAAAGATAGGAAAACATACTATTAAATATAACTCAGTTTGTTTCGGTGACTTGTGACTGATATACAATATAGAGAAAATCTTATTGACCAATATACAACACAGACAGCAACTTTATAAATAATATACAATAGAGAGAGCATCCTAGTGACCGCCATTCATTACAGAAAGTATCCAATTTACCAACATACAATATGGAGCACATACAAGTGACATACATACATTGCAGAGAACATCCTAGTGACATATTCAATACTCGGAGCATCCTAGTGACCATCATACAATAGAGAGACCACTATACAGTACAGAGATCATCCTAGTGACCGCCATACAATACAGAGACCACTATACAGTTCAGAGATCATCCTAGTGACCGCCATACAATACAGAGAGCATCCCAGTGAGAGAACATTTTTATATTTCAATTAATATTAGGTTGCTTGCTAAAGAGTGTATCTACCAAACTAAACAAGCTGGATGTATGAGCTTCATGACCCCTTCAGGTATTATAGAGTTTTACAGACTTTTCTTTTTAAACAGGGAGCCTGTCTTTCCTTTTATAAGCAATGGTAGAATTTTTGTATCCTGGATCTATAGCAGCTTACATGTCAGCCACTGTTAGATGCAAGTTACATTGTATCTATCAGTGCTGACAGACAAGAGAGATCTGATGCTTTAGGGAAATCCACGTCGATGCAACCATTGTGATGTCAGGATTTCACAAAGCAAACACGCCACTGACATTTTTAACTTAGACAGTTGGGAACAAATTAAAAGATAAAGGCTGCAAAATGACATTTGTAGTGTTCATTTGTTAAATTTGAGGTTATTGCTTATGTGTTTCAATACAATTTTTTAATAAACCAAAATTTTAAAATAATTTTGTTAAATGATATTCTAAAGAGATCTTGGGCTAGATTTACTAAGCTGCGGTTTGAAAAAGTGGGGATGTTGCCTATAGCAACCAATCAGATTCTAGCTTTCATTTATTTAGTGCATTCTACAAAATGACAGCTAGAATCTGATTGGTTGCTATAGGCAACATCCCCACTTTTTCAAACCCGCAGCTTAGTAAATCTAGCCCCTTGTCTTTCTTTTTTAATTTTTTTCTACATTGGTCATTATGCACGTGCAAAAAAATGTACCTCTCTATGCCTAATTATGCCCATATTATGCTCACACCTAGACAGTATCTTCCTGATCTCACAAGACAGTTTTGTTATGCTGTCATTGAAACTTCACAAGGAGCTAAAAACGTCCTTTATGAAAAAATTCCGGCTTCTCATTACATTGTAACAAGCAATTTATTGTTTACTTTGCAACCATTGCTAATTGCCTCACTAGTAGCAAAACACTAGAAATCATAGAAATATTCAAAAACATTTCACTCGTATCTGGCAATCAGGACCTGATTAATGTTTCAGGCCGCACTAGGCTAATATGCTTGTAGCGCTTCAACACCTTTCATACCAGGCTAATATGCTGTAAGATAATATGAAATTGTCCTAAATTTTAAATCTGCCCCCCCCACAAATGTTTATAAGATTTTGAAACTCATCTCCAGTTGGTTTTTTTAAAGGGTCATGGCAATCTTTATCACTCATTTAATTTTAATTAAAATCAGAACTGTATAGCAGAATGGAGGAATGAATGAGTGCTACTTGGGATGGAAGGTGGAGGGGCTGTCACGCCATCCTTTTCTCCTTTTCACTTATCCTCAAGCGCCCACCCAAGGATGACTAATTGTCTTCAGCCTTTACTATGAGATTATGTCATGTCTGTTTTATACAGTTTGTTTATTAGTTTACTATGTGGAATATGTTGGCGCTATATAAATAAATGATGATGATGATGATGTCAGGATTAAAACTTTACTACATTTTTCGTTCATGTTTTCGTTCTACTTTAGAGAACAACTACTCTCAATATATACTCTTAATATTTTTAAATTAAGTTCAGTTTATTCTTCTCACTGTCATAATTGTGCATCCCCAAATGTCCTGAGTGGTTGACACTTCTGCCTCACAGCGCTGGGGTCATGAGTTCAATTCCTGACCATGGCCTTATCTGTGTGGAGTTTGTATGTTCTCCCCGTGTTTGCGTGGGTTTCCTCCGGGTGCTCCGGTTTCCTCCCACACTCCAAAAAACATACTGGTAGGTTAATTGGTTGCTATCAAAATTGACCCTAGTCTTTCTGTCTGTCTGTCTGTGTGTCTGTGTGTGTGAGTGTATATATTAGGGAATTTAGACTGTAAGCTCCAATGGGGCAGGGACTGATGTGAATGAGTTCTCTGTACAGCGCTGCGGAATCAGTGGCGCTATATAAATAAATGATGATGATGTCCCCCTCACCACCACCCCCCTAGTCAGTCTATAATCCTATACGCACAAGCAGACTTTATCCGCGCATGCGCATTTCATATCCTGCATTCACTGGCTGCCTTAGGCTGCTGGTGATCAGTAAAATCACCTAGTGTAGGAGCAGCCCCGCTATAGTGAATAGCAGCGATGCTGCATGATATATCACCGCGATTTGCAGCGATATATAATGAGCGTGACCACTGTGCAATAGTTAATAGACTCCTTGGTTTGCACAATATAAACATGTTAATCCCCAGTAATAAAATGACCAAACTGAGCAATTTTTGTAAGACTTGTAAAAGCTAGAGCACAGCAGTTCTTTAAGATAAGCCTTCTCCTTTGGGGAGAAGCGGGACACTGAATATGGATTATCTGATACAGCTTCGTTGTTCACAAGGAAATAAGGGGTGTAGGCTTTGGGAAAGATCTTTTTTACATTTTTCCATACTTTGTTAATAAATTCAATCTCAAGATCTCACAGTGATGTAGATGACTGTACACAATGCCACTCTTTATCTGGTAGACTGCCTGGCTCCATGCAGCCCTCTTGCTCACTGATTTCTCAGGACTGAACTCACTTGTGCTTAGAGACAAAATAAACACTGCAGATACAGCATAAAGCCGTATTTTTCCCATTGACCATAGTTTGGTAACACCTTGTCCCCCAATTGTCAATTATTTTTAGCTTCAGGAAAATAATAGAAAAAAAAATCCCTTAAATCTTTACTTGACTCGAGCGGACACAGATTGGCGCAGCTGTAACTTTCCTGGACAATAAAATATATTCACTTACTAGAGAATTACACATTTATCTACTTCAACAATTACTGCACCGATGCACTAGGTAAATACTGTAATAAAATGGTGCCCTGAAGGTAAGGTGTGAGACTTAGGAAAGATGTGTATGGGCAACGTGGTAGTATGATATGTTTATTATAGCAAAGTATTTTTCCAACTCAAATATTTTGATATTGCTTCATGCAGAATATTTTGCTATTTAATTGACGTTGCTCAACTTCTCTTGATTGTGTAATTCATGTTGACTGTAACATAACACGTAATTAAAATTGATTTTGGTCTAATAAGCATGCTGTATCATTCATAGACAGATCTACTGAGCTGCATGGACGGGGGGAGATTTCAGGGGCGCACGCATGCGGCTATGCATGCGTGCGCAGCTCTCTATATGTTTTCTTGCACTGAACAGCAGCCTTGGCGCAGTCAAAGAAGCGTCCGCGGCGGTGCTGTATTGCAGTGCTGTACAGCAGCCGCGGACACTTCTTTGACTACGCCACGGCTGCTGTATAGTACAGTGCCGCTATGTAGGGACACTGTTCTTCGTGGAGTGGAGGGGATTCTGGAGAACCAGAAACCCCCCCGTGTGCGCCCCTGGATTTAGAGTTGATTTTGGCACAAACAAAATGCCTTTACACCCCTAGCATTGCAACATGGTTGCTACAGGTGCACATTTGCACCTTTTAGTTGGATTTGCTCTTATTTCTGAATGAGACCCTTTGTGATGATTTGGTGGAGCAATGCTACAAATGTCTGGAGGTATTTCTTGACAATAAAATTCTCCATACATGAGTAATAGGGATGTCACTAAAATGAGAGCACAATTTGAAGGGAACGACAATTTTCTTGGTACAGATGTATAAATTATTAGTATTTACCTTGTCGATAGATCTAGTGATGCTTAAAAGTTACAATAGTCTGTATGTCTCTACACTGGCTGCCTGTCTTCTACCGAATCCAATATAAAATACTTTTACTAACCTACAAGGCCATCAACAAAGCTGCACCAACATACATCTCCTCTCTTGTCTCAAAATATCTCCCAACTCGGCAACTCCGTTCTGCAAAAGATCTGCGTCTCTCATCCACCCTCATTACATCCTCCCATTCCCGGTTACAGGACTTTTTTCGGGCTGCACCCACTCTATGGAACTCTCTCCCTCGCACAATAAGACTCTCCTCTGTTCTACAAACTTTCAAGCGTTCTCTGAAAACCTACCTATTCAGACAAGCTTATAATATTCCTCAACCACCATCTTAACCTCACTACCTTTAGCCTGTTACACAATTTCACACAAGACAACTACCCCCGGAATAACATTGTTGTGTGACAGGATCATTTAGCTTATGAGTCACCCTACCTTTGCAGTCTGGCTGGGCCAAGATGCAAAATGTATACTTAACCTCATGTGTCAATCTCCCATTGTCCCATAGATTGTAAGCTTGCGAGCAGGGCCTTCTCACCTCTTTGTCTGTTTTACCCAGTTTGTTTATTAGTTTATTACGTTTGTCCCCAATTGTAAAGCGCTACGGAATATGTTGGCGCTATATAAATAAATGATGATGATGATGATGCTGAATAGTCTCTTACTGAGATATCGCCTCAGACAGCAGGATAGCCAGACACACCCATGGTCAAGTGATGATGTGGAAGATGAAACTAACACAGTGAGATCATTTACTTATAAGCCAAATGGTGAGGGCACAGCTGAAAAGGCATTACTGCGTAATTTGTGGCGTGCTGCTCCTCTTCTCTGGAACTCTCTATCTCTCCAAATCAGGCTCTCCACCTTCCTCCAAAGCTACAAACTGGATCTCATAACCCAAGTCTTCATCAAAGCCAACTGTCTCTCCTCCTAACCCCTACACCCCTTTTAACACTGTCCTATTCCTTCTGTGTCACCCTGTTTGTCTACCTCTCCCCCCTAGATTGTAAGCTCTCATGAGCAGGGCCCTCTTCCCTCATGTCCTCCTCCTCCCACTTCTTAAGCTAACAGTTAACCTGTGTCTTCCTTCTATCCTCAACCAGTGGCTCAGATCCTGCTTGCTACGCCAACACTCCAGACAGTGGTAATCACTAGTACAACTGTTTAAATCACAACACTACTTACCCCGGCACGATGAAGCCGAATACCTTGTCGCCGTCTGAGTGGAAAGACTGACAGCTTGAAAGACTTTACTAAATTGCGGCAGCTGAAGATCACGGCAGCGTCCGATGATGTCAGATTGAAGGGACACTCTGTCATCTGAACTCTTAGGGGGGTATTCAATTGTTAGCGTTAACGAAAAAAAACGAGCGCTCAAAAAATATTACCGTTTATACGGTAATATTGCGCGTGAAAAGTGTTAATACGGTAGTTTACTCGCGGAATTTCAGCTCGCCGCTCAGGGAGCAGCGAGCTGAAATTCCGCGAGTAATTACCGTATTAACGCTAAGATTTTTTGAGCGCTCGTTTTTTCGTTAACGCTAACAATTGAATACCCCCCTTAAGGTAGTAAGTTAAAGAATCGCCGCCTGTACAAGGTTGTTTAATAAGCCATGTACATTGTACAGGCAGCACCTCTTTAAATTACTAACGTATAGATACATCCAGGGCAAAAATTCTTCCACTATCATCATCAACTTGGAAACTTGCACCAAGCCTGTGGGACGTGCCAAGAAATGCCTCCAAATATATGGCACTTGAGACAGACACAATACACTGCTGGATACCTATAATACATATCTTCAATATAAAGTCCCATCAGAATGCATGGAAAAAAAAAATTATTCAATTATTGTCATCTGTTAATAATATAATCATCAATGAAAAAACATTTAAAAAAAATAAATCTTTTTTTCTTTCTATAAAATACATTTATTAAGATGTACTTAATGTCTGCTGTACATAAAGTGCCTTTTTACAGTTGCTCTTGATTGCAAACACATGTCGTAGCATGCAGACACATCAGTCATTACTATCACTCGACACTTACACCTGCCCTGTAGCTGGTGTAAGTGATACAACAAAAAATCACGTACCTTAGAGATGCCCAAAGCATGAATTGGATGCTGCTGCGTGCGCTCGAGCTTGGCACGTCCTTACTGTATATTGTCTTCGTGCATACGTTCAGTACCCTCCCCGTTCTGCTCCTGAGATTGCTGTTGTAAGGATCCTTTGCACTCAAAGATGAATTACATACACGTGTGTTCTCTGGTGTATAGTCCGTTACTGGTCATGCGCAGAGCAAATTATTGCAAAATACGACACATATCGGCATTTACGTTCATTAATAAGGCCCAATGTGTTCACATGCACACTGCAACCAGTTTTATAATGGGTGATTCAAGGAGTATCAGCTTTGCAACTGACACTCTCTGAACTCGCAAAAACGCCACAACCCCCGACATAACAAAGCAGGGAATGATCATGTCTGAAGAGAATACAGAATGACTATAAAAAGTAAATTTTAGTAGTTTTAGTAAAGTAACCATGGCAAAAAAAGTTTATCGAGAACAAAGAAAGGACAAAACAAGGACATTTTCTACATCCGAAATAATATGTTGTTTTTTCAAACATATGTTTAAGAACATTTTAAATTCCTCCACTTTTCTGGAATGTTTCCCAATGGCTGGAAATTCCTCTAAATTTCTACTTTCTATATTTTTATTTGCAGACCTCCATGTAACAAATGGTGGGGCAGTGTGTAAAGCACGTTACATGTTGTTCAACACAATGCAGAATCATAGGTTGCTTAAGTTCCATGTTGTCACTGGTCCCACTGTGTGGGGGAGAATAGAATCACAGGACCAATCAGATCAGGTCAGCTCCACTCTGAGGATAAGCATCGACAATTGCAGTGTCGTTATGTTGTATCCTGTTTGGATGCTGTAATCTTTAAGAATATACATGATACGTGTCGGCCATTGTGAGGTATTATTGGAGCATTAATATATGGGTTTGGCTGATACATGCAGGATACACATACAATTATTCCCTTAATTTTCTCTGTGATTTAGAGACATGACTCAAGCCATGGATGAGTAACAGGAAATGTTATCAACAGTTGCCTATAAAATTTGACTTTAAATGGTCTTTCTGGCCATTTTATACACTTGTACTGGGTTGTCATCCCTAAACGACCCACTGAAAATCATTACTAACACAAAGATGTTCCTGACTATCCAGATTATCCTGTTGTAACTTTCAAAAAACTATAGGAACCAGAAGTTTGGATTGAGATTAAAGGTAGAGACTAGGTTTTCTTGGTCAGTTTGGTCAATTCAACCAAATTGTCCAATCATTGTTCCATTGTTCCATATGTGGGCTTATCATGCCCTGTCAAAATCCAATTTGATTGAATCTGATTTGGTATGACAGAAAACTGGATTGATTAGTGAGTTTCTTGATCATTTGTGTGGGTCCATTCTTCAGCCCCATGCAGAATCCCGTGATGGAAGTTTGATCCAGTTGTACCATGCAATATCTTAACTAAATTAATGAAAGTTGGTTAAAAAAAAATCTCTCTTCAATTTGGTTGGTCAGTGGTCATGCCAAACAAACAGATTGCAACATGTACAATTTAAGACATCTTCAGGGGCTATAAGAAACACTAAAATGGTATGCTGTGAGGATAAGTGGTCAATGTTTAACTCTTTTACCATACCAGCTGGTAGGTATCCTTTTATATCAGCATACCTGGTCCCCTAGTGGGCAAGAAATCACTTATATGAACAGATGGAAAAAGCTAACTAGTGCTGTGTTGTACACAATGCACACCACAGACTACAGCTTTCATGGAACAAGTACCAGGGGGTTCACCGATCTAAGAACCTATTACAGAGCCCTAACATAATAGAGAATATAATCACTGTTCTAACGGAGCCAGGATCCATATAATGAGCCACGCGATTCCCTCCTCTACCAGCAAGGTAGGGACAAAGCCCAATGTCTTTCTACTTTTTTCAGGTGTACAAAGTGACAATGGGGATCCGAAGATCCAATGAACCAGTGATGATCCATGACCAGTCCGACATGAGTCATGACCCCAAGCCAGTACTGTCCCAAGTAGAAGATTGCTGTTGGTGGACTGGTGCCTCCTTTTATTTATGGCCTGTAACCACGGTGGTGTGGCTTCAGCAGTGCAGGTGCTTATATAGCCCTCACTCACTGGATTGGCACCTGCTTATTGGAGGGACTGTCACTTCCTCCCATTCCTCAAATAGCTGCAGACACCCGCAGTATTTCACTCACTTAACCAGACAAATAACCATAATCACCTTAATATTTGGGCATCTCAAGGCATGCCCCAATTTAACCCATTACAGTCTTTATAGGTGAATTCAGGAGCTGGGTCAACCAGCAATTCCAGCACAACATGACTATTAGCAGAAGTAGTCCCGTAAAGTCTAGTGTCAGCGGTTGGAATAACTTCTCTGGGTGCGACAGGTTGGGTGCTTACCCCAAAGACTGCCAATGAAAGTAGCTCCTTTAGAGAACATCATAGGGAATCTAGCGGTGCCTAAAGTACAGTATGGCATACCACTGTATAACGGACCACTTTGACCACTGCATATCAATATAGCAGTTACTGGTGAGAAGGGATACCAAGCGGGCTTAGACATTATTTTCAATTAGCCTTGCACCCAACTCTCATCATAGATGCAGAAAATTAATATATTCAAATTCCATCCAATAAAAGCCTGCTTCTTGCTACTTCTCAGCCCTGACAATTCTTATTTATACTTATGGGGAAAAAAAGCTAACTACTATATTTTTTCTGAAACAGAAATGCTTCGACTTATATAATTCATTTGTTCTTTGTAAAGTGCTTTTTTCAAAAGTGTATTTGTGATTCCATTTTAATGTTCTGCATTACATATTTTGACTTGTTGGCGCTTTTCATTTTAGCAGCATGTTATAATGCAATGTCACTCTTTGTAGCATATGCCATTAAGCAGATAAACAAGCTTTTGTGTGCAGGATACCTTGTGCTGATTTGTTTTTCTAAACATTTAGGCCAAGTAAAATAAATGTTTATATGTGGCTTATGTTATTTATTTTTTTTCAAGACGGATAGGATATGTCATGGTATAGGAGTATATGCTGTTCTGTTCTATGTTGTGATTATAGCTTGGAGCTAAAGCCAAATATGTTTATAATGGTGTAGGTGTGCCCTGTCAGTAAAAGTGCGATCAGATCTATTGCTGTGTGCTACTGGCAGTTAAGCTGTTCCATATCTCACTGCTTCAGTCGGCTTTTAGCAGCTTCCTGACAATGTTCTTCGCATTATACATAGGCAGGAAATTACATTTTTAACAGTCGCAAAACAATATGTTATTGAATTCAGACATTGGCTTTTTAAGTACAGCAAAAGATTGTAACAGCTGTTTCAAGCTGATAGCTGCTACCACCTATGATAAAAAATGTTGACTGAGTTATTAGTCACCTCTGCATAAACCAGCGTTCCGCCATAAAGCTTTAAGTAGTGCTATTAAAACAAGTCTTTTTTTTTTTTTTGAATTAAAATAAACATGTTGTTTCCTTTCATTCCACTGAATGAGGTTGGTATCCCTGTCCAGACTGCATACTAGAAAGGGTTAAAATGTTAATAAAATTGGGTCAGGTAAGATGTTTTATTTAATTTACGGGCAGCACGGTGGCTTAGTGGTTAGCACTTCTGCCTCACAGCGCTGGGGTCATGAGTTCAATTCCCGACCATGGCCTTATATGTGTGGAGTTTGTATGTTCTCCCCGTGTTTGCGTTGGTTTTTCTCCGTGTGCTCCGGTTTCTGATCAGATTTTTAGGTGTGCCTGAAATTCAATCAATTTCTATTGGATAATTCTAGGGCACTACACTTGTTATTAGGCCACACCTACATTGTGATATTTGGGCAACTTCTTGGTATTGCAGCATCTGTGGCTAGAACACAAAGCTGTAAGATCTCATGGATGTGCTTCGATATGTGAATTAGCCTGATTGTGGCTAACTATAGAAAACTCTAGCAGCTAATTAGCTATAATTTGGTATCCTGTTGTTTGCAGCACAGTGTAATGTGAAAAGCTACAATTTAAAGCTTTTCTCACTCAGAGTTAACAACTGCATCTCCAACAATGGAAGAAAAATTTAGACCCTTGTGCAAAACAATAAACACAAGGAATAATTAACATTGCCCCTCATTGTAACAATATCTGAAAAAACAAATTACATAATTTAATTTAATTTAAGATTGTGTACTTTTAAGTGTCTTCAGTGTTGTGAAACTTGGATAATAGAGAAAATTAGAGAAAATTTTAAATCTCAGTTCAAGTTTGATATTAAAAACAGCTTTTTATCTATATATTGTATGATTACTCAAAATAAAGTAACTAACCTGACTTCAGGCCGCTTGTCGGAAACACTGGATTTTGGAAATTTTTTGGGATAAATATTCCTACGACTTTTTTTCCTCTTTTGCTCTAGTTTAGGGAAACATGAAAGATTAGTTGGACAAATCTGTTAATGAAGTGATGCCCTCCTTGTATAAGCCTACCTCAGATGCCCTGGGTGTCTCAGCTCCTTATTTAGGGATTGCAACATAGAACCCTTCCAGGGAGGGGGACAGAGAAATAGCCTGTAGCCTACAAGGAATTGGATGCCAGCCATTACAGAATCGTGTCACACAAGGTGTCCGTATTTGAAATGTGTCATTTAAATGATCATTGCAGTGGCATAGCCAGGAATTAAGTTACACTCCACAAACGCTGGGCAGTACCGTTGCATTTCTAGGTGCCAGTTGCAGGGGCAAATATGACGTATAAACATACATGACATTGCCAAACTTCCATGACTCAGAAGGACACTTAACAGGACTATCACAACTCGGTGCTCCACTACAATGGACCAATAAAACACACTACTGCGCTGGCTCATTTAATTTCCCCCCCACAAGTTCAGGTAGGTTTCAAAAATGGTCCAATTGCTAGCGATGTGTCAAGGAGTGCCTCCGGAATATTCGTGAAGGCACCCTGCGGCTCAGCTTGATCGTGATGTTGGGGTTTGGCGGTACCTGGAAACGTGCGCAGTCGGACATCGCAGTGATGTCCGGTAGCACATCACTAGTAATTGAATCAACCCTATAAATTTGTAGGATCCAGCCAGATATCTTAGCAAGTCTCAATGCATGTAAGTGCTTATAGCAAGTTCAATATGCAGAATGAAAAGACAAAACAGGATCCATGCCTGCATACATAGGTTTAATAAGTGTACTGTGTAATATAAATTGCATGTAGATGTTAACCAGTTTGGTGCTTAGAAACATCTTCCTCTCGAAATGCATGTAAAATATATTTGGGGTTAAATATAATATGCAGATGAATATCTGGGGGTAAATTTATCAAGCTGCTGGGTTTGAAAATGTGGAGATGTTGCCTATAGTAATCAATCAGATTTGGCTTATTGGTTGGTCCAGGAAAAGGTGGGACCTCCAGGACCAGCTCCAGGAGCCGGACGGCGGTATTGATGGTTTGGGCCTTGGTTTTATGTTTGTTACTGGGACAGTGGGTCAGGTGGCCAGTCCGGTGGACACGGCTTCCGTGGATCCACTTAAGCTGTGGCCACATTCTGTCCAATGCTTGGTGCTGTGTCGGTTAATTTGGGTGATATTATGGTTTGTGGTGGAGAACAGAATGACAGACAGCTTCTATGGTCATGGCAAATACATTTAGCAAAGCAAAATAATTGCTAACAGTACAAATGAATGTACATATTGCAGCCCCACCGATCCACCTTTCTGCATTAGCCCAGTGCACATGCTGGAAATCCTCACCTATTTACATTGTCAAACAACAAAACACACAGAGCCGAGGAATGAGACCTTGGGCTGCTGACAGTTGTAATAATCTGTCTCGCGCTTCAAATGCACCTTTTCAATCTGACAACCTTCTGAATAGGGTTAAACAAAGCGTGAGAACTGATATTGCTATTTAAGTGCAGGTGCTACCAAAATACAACTGAGAATCCGGTTTTGTTGAGAACTTGATATACGCTGTAAACAGTGGATCATTTTGTTTGTGTATTATTATTACTTCCTGTGACCTCCCTAAAGCATTACATATCCTATCTGCATCCTCATATCATCCTCTATACATATCTCATGTCATTACTGCATCTGGTTGTATTATGCCAGCAACACTAATCTTTAATTAACCAATGTCTGTCAGAAGGAACAAGTTGTCTCTGAAAAGGGGTCTGACTTTGCCTGACTATTTAATCTGTGATCTGCATGGGAATCAGCAGGGACATATGTCATACTTGCCAACTCTCCCTGAATGTCAGGGAGACTCCCTGAAATAGGAGTGATCTCCCTCACTCCCTAAAGAGTCTGGCATTCTCCCTGATGCTGAGCCAGTACAAGACGTGGTTGGCTTCGCCATCTGTGACATGATGACACAGTTCAGAAATTGTGTCCTATGTCCATGTATTGATGTCTATGGAGGTGGCCATTTTCATGGAGACCAAGATTTAATCAAAAACTGACAGGTGAGACAACATGACATAATGAAGACAGAAATGTAAAAGACACTTCAGTCTCTATTGATTCATTAGCTGCTTTTCTTTAACGCATAGTTGCCTACTCTCCCGGAATGTCCGGAAGACTCCCGCATTTCTGGGAAACCTCCTGGACTCATTGGAGAGCAGGTCAAGCTCCCGCATAAGTGATGGGGGTGGGGCTTAATGATGCAAATACTGCGTCATCTTAGCCCCCTGCTGTAATTGGCCAAAATTGTGGCAATCGTTTAGGGGACGGGGTCAAAATGAAGTGATTCGTCAAGCCCCACCCCGGCACGCCCACCTCCCCCGGGATCTCCCTGAAGCCAACGAGGAAAAGTTGGCAAGTATGACATATGTATATAGAGGCCTATAGGCCCAGAGGTGAATCACGCATCTCCACTTCCCACTGTACCCATGTTCACTGCAGACTGCCCAGCAAAGGTGCATATTTGTTTATTTTCATTTTTATACCCCTGTTATTGTATCTTTACTTTTTCTTTTTTAATATTTCAATCAATTTAATTTCATTTTACTTAATTTGACTTTTTAAAAAAACAACAAAAAACAAGGAGGGGCCCTAGAGATTCAAATGGGTCTGTCTTGTCGCTAGTACTATTAGATTTAATGTAACCTGGATATCTAGGTAATAATGTTGGTGACATCACATCAAATTCCACCATGGTTCTGCTTTAGGAAGAACTCCTTCATTAATTTTCAGTTTTACATTTTTCTTCTAAAATACTGCTCAGTTTAACTTCAGAGTTATCGCCTCCTTCAAATCTCTCTCACTGGTAATAATACCTCAATTTCCCCAGTCTCCCAAGCCCGCTGCCCTGGGGCTAGATTTACTAAACTGCGGGTTTGGAAAAGTGGAGATGTTGCCTATAGCAACCAATCAGATCCTAGCTTTCATTTATTTAGTGCATTCTACAAAATGACAGCTAGAATGTGATTGGTTGCTATAGGCAACATCCCCACTTTTTCAAACACGCAGTTTAGTAAATATACCCCCTGGAGTCCACCCTCTGCTATATTCCTGATATACGGTCTATCTCTCAGTCCTGTCACATTCACCTTTAAAGCATTGTTAGAATACTCCCTTTTCTTACCATTCAGTGCAACTGGTGTTCCCCTCACCCATCTATCCCGGCATCTAACTATCTTAAATGCTGTGACAATATTTATCTTCTGCTTTTGCTGTTCCACATACTTCACACCACTCTGCAAATCCCTACGCCGGACCCCTGTGTCCTCCAGGATCCATTTCAAATTCATCAGCCTCACCCTTAACAACACCACTCCTTCATATATCTCAAATCTCATCTCACAGTACTCTGCCTCACGCCCTCTGAGATCTATCTCTGACCTGGGTCTCGCCTTGTCTCTGATAAACACCTCACACTCGCCGACTTGACTTTGCCTGTGTCACTAACCACTT
Source organism: Mixophyes fleayi (assembly GCF_038048845.1). Classification (NCBI taxonomy): domain Eukaryota; kingdom Metazoa; phylum Chordata; class Amphibia; order Anura; family Limnodynastidae; genus Mixophyes; species Mixophyes fleayi. The sequence continues at coordinate 19,585,447 of NC_134413.1, forward strand.
GTGGAATTCCTTAACACTCCGATCAGGCTCTCCTTCAGCCTTAAGGGCCTCATTTAGAGTCGGATGCAATGTGCGTCTAAGACTTACATGAAAGAGTAGGAGTGGGAGTGTGCCGCAGCTTGGTAGGGTATTACGAGTGGCATGCAAACCCAGTACCATACAAAGCTGCGACCAGTTCCTGCAGCTAGCTAACTACTTGCGCCACCTAATTCCTGCCGCACTTTTTCAGTCTTGTTTTAACCTGTGTTCCGCCTGCGTCTTGATTCGACTAGGGTAGTTTTTGCAGGTAGACGCCCATAGTATTTGAATTGGTCACGCCTACATAACGCCGTGTTCCACCCTTTCCCTGGCACTGAGACGCAAGCTGTTGCAGTGTACACTGCTTCTGAAAAGCAGACGGAACTGCAGGGAACTGTTGCTTACTGCCCATGCCCCGTCAGTGGAAATGTGCAGGATGCGCCTGAAATGGACTTTCCGTCCGACTCTAAATGAGGCCCTAAATCTTTAAATGTTCTCTGAAAAACCATCTCTTTATTAGAGCTAACCCTACTCCAACTTATTTTACCCACACAAGTGCACACTCACAACTACTGTCCCAATCTCCACTCTGACCCATACCTGCTCCTTTTCTCTCACATCTGTCCTTTTCCCCCCTAAAAAGTAAGACCCCTCATGAGTATGGCCCGCCCTACCCTCTATTTTCAGGACTTAATTTATTGTGTTTACCTTGTATGTCCCTGTTTTACATATGTCTTATTTTTCCCTAATGTCCATCGCTGCGGATCACTTGTGCAACAACAATTTTAATAAAAATTAATCTTTTGCATGGTTGTAAATGACTGTTAGGGGGAGATTTGATTGGCCTCAGTGTGGCCATTGTCGCAATGTCCGGCTGTTCACTTTCAGATAAGGAATCTCTGCTCATTTTTCCTTGCACCGCTATTGGGTGCAAGGAGAAATGAGCAGAGATTCCACCCTCAACATCTGTGCGATGTATCTCCATGGACTGTTCCGGAGACACATCGTACTGAATTGAAACTCATTGTTATTGTCCGGTTTTCCACTTCCCGTAGTCCAAATAAAGTGACAATATTTCTCCACATATATAATGCGCTAAAAGAAATTTGACCATGGTTTGTGCAAGAAATGATAAGTGTGCCATTGTATTTGACACCTTAGGCAGCAACATGATTTGTGAAAATAAATCTGCCTTTACTCTGAATGCAAGAGGTTATTTTTCTATGCCAATGTGTAACTATACACAGTGTTGGCTAACCTGTGACACTCCAGGGGGTAAATGTATCAAGCTGAGAGTTTTCCAGCGGGTTTGAAAAACCAATCAGATTCTAGCTATCATTTATGTAGTACATTCTACAAAATGATAGCTAGAATCTGATTGGTTGCTATAGGCAACATCTCCACTTTTCAAACCCGCCGGAAAACTCTCAGCTTGATACATTTACCCCCAGGTGTTGTGAAACTACAAGTCCCAGCCTACCCTTCCAGCAATAAGCTGCTATATATTGGCAAAGCATACTGGGACTTGTAGTTTTACAACACCTGGAGTGTCACAGTTTAGCCAACACGGAACTAGAGTGTTCCTCAGTTATTTCTTACGCTGTACCAACTCCAAAAACACTTGCTGTGATGCAAAAAATGAAATGTGTCATACTTTTTGAACTAACGAATTATCCACGATAAATATTGCCGTGTGGAACTGAAGGTTACTGTGCAGGTAACGTGAGCACAGCATAGGTAAAAAGATCTCTTTACATGATATGTTTAGGAACTGACATGTGTAGTAGTAAGAATGAAGTGTCTTTGTTTGCTGTTGTTGTGTTTACCTGACATGTCACTCACAACCCTTTATACAGACGTTCAATGCACAAACGAGAAGATCTATATTGTACAAATACCTAGAATATGCTCTTCATTCTGGGGCTAAGCCTCATATAATGCATGCAAACAAATATCCTCTCAAATTCACAGGACGTGATCAGTTGCTGCCGTTAGTAATATAGCTGCTTCAAGCCACAAAGAAAAATGAAATAACAGAACAAGTGCAAAGATTAGGATTGGATTATACATGAGAATCAGGCAATTGTCAAATCAGGCACATGGCGGCAAAGTAAACGTGTATTTGTCTAGGATCCTGTCACAATAAGAGTCTTGGCATTATGCTTTTGCAATATTTGAAAAAACTTTAGTCTCGTCAAGGGCGTTGGAAGGGCAGTTAATGAATTATATACGTGCCAATCTAGCATAAATCTACACAATATTTTTATACACTAAACTACAAATTGCAATGTAATACACACCTGCTATATCTGATATAATTCAGGTTCCCAATGATTGAAACAGGGAACCATTATTTCCACTTCACATAATATTTTTTGCAGAATATTATTGGCAATTAGCCTTTTTAACCTTTAGTAGTGATGTGCCACACATATAAATGGTAGTAAAACATGCTATCTTCCATTCTGACATATATTTCCGGTGGAGGGGGCAGTGCCAGTGCTTTTAATAGGTTCTGGGCAACGAAGAGTGTCACCAATGTTCAATTGTAGCAGTTTATATTCAATTAACAAATGTTAAGCCCAGGGGCATCATGGGAATGCAAAGGTTGAAGAGGCGCGGTTCTACCGAACCTCTGGGATCCCTATCATAAGATGTATATGAGTCCATTAATTGGGATGGTGTGAATTACCCAATAACATAGAGTTCTCATTTCTTTGGAGTTTTTGTTAATACAAATTTTTTTTTTGTATTGCAAAATACATTTAGGCTATAACTAACAAAAGCATAATTAAAGGTGTCTATTATTCTCTAATCACTGTTTCTCTGGTTCTAGTAGTAATCTCCAGGATTAACCTGGGTCTGAGGCAAGAAAGGTTAACCACCCCTGGGGGGTAAATGTATCAAGCTGAGAGTGTTCCAGCGGGTTTGAAAAGAGAAGTTGCCTATAGCAACCAATCAGATCATTTTGTAGAATGTACTAAATAAATAATAGCTAGAATCTGATTGGTTTTTCAAACCCGCCGAAAAACTCTCAGCTTGATACATTTACCCCCAGATGTAGATGGTGGATGCTGATCTGTATATATTCTAATTCTGCAAAAAAATAAATATAATCAAAATGGTCTATTTTTCTAATAAAATAACATATTTATACAACATAAAATAATTGTATCTATTATCGTTTATTTATATAACACATTCTATTTCCTGCAGCACTGTACACATAACTTTACAGCCAGAAGAATTGACCTTACAATTTTATTTGAAACACATAGTAAATTGGGTTTCCAGAAAGCCACACTTTCTATCTTGATGATTTAGTGCATATTTCTATACCATGTAACTTCAACCTAATGCACAATATCTAACACAGGTATGCACTAATAATCCATGTGATGTCCTTTCTTGCTATTGTCTTGCCTAACCTTCGCCGTTCACCTATCTAACGAATCACAGATAATGGGCTCGCTCGGAAGAGAGCGGTTTGTTGTGTTCCAGCAAATAGCACTCGTTTGTTTGACAGCCTTGCAGGCCGCTGATTGCATATGAATAATGAAGCTAGAATGTGTCATTCTGTATGAATTAGTAAAAGGCACATAGCATGTCTCCAAGTAGTTCAGGTGTATGTAACTGCTCAATTGAAAGAAGCTTCCACTCCTCTCTAAATAAACAGTACTTTTCATTTTACTAGTTTACTGCCCTTGCCAGTATAGAGCAGAACACGTTCCACGTAGGTGAGATACCAGTGAACCATATTAAAGGAACATTTATATCAAAGAGATTCATTGTCTTTTCACAGGGCATTTACTTGTGCCCGTGGTTTACAGGCTGCATTGTGCTTTTCCACTAACACCAGAGGACAACTTGCAGAAAGATGAATACAGTTAATTGCAATGAGCCAGCTTTAATCCACCTCCTAATGGAGATTAACCGCAAGAACCTTAACTGCTTTCAATCATTATTATATTGCAGGCACCAGTCTTTGTTTAAGATCTTGGGAGCAATGAACGATTCATCACAGGTTCTAAGCACAGATATTAAACAGCATAATCCTGTATATCATACTTGCCAACTTTGGCAAGGAGCGCCCAGGGAGATCGGAGGGAGGTGGGTGTGTGGGGGGCGGGACCCGATGGATCGCGTCATTTGGCCCCACAACCTAAACATCAATCACATTTTCTGACCTATTACAGCAGGGGGCGGGGCTTAGGACGCAAATCGCGCATCATTGTGGGGCCACAATGATGCGCGATTTGCGTCCTAAGCCCCGCCGCCCTCCACTTTACTACTGAGGTGGTTAGGAACCAGGAGGTTGCCCTGCTCTCCCGGGAGTCTGGGAGGACTTCCGGGATTCTGGGAGGACTCCCAGAAATTTGTGAGTCTCCCAGGACATTCCGGGAGAGCAGGGAAACTAGGCTGTATATAGACGAATAATACATTTATTACACAGTCCTCCAACCCCCATGCTACATACCCTTTATACACTTTCATAGTATAGTTTTATACAGTAATTTTTGCTGTTGTTATATATTGTTGTTTATTACTGCTAGTGTGTAGACATTTTACATGCTGACCAAACAAACAAAACAACACAATAATGTGTTAAATTGCAAATTGCCCTATGTATTTTTCTATATTTTATTTGACATTTGGGGTTTATTTAGACTTATGAGATAGATAGCAAGCATGTTTTTGCATTGGCTGTTACAGTATATGTTAGACATTGTGGCCATCATTAAGAGTTAGTCACAAAGCAAAAATAGGTGTTCCTGGACAAACCATGTTACAATGGAAGTGGGGCAAATGCATTGATTTATTTATTTTGCATGCAGGGAAAATGCTGGCTGCCTATGCATGTAGCACATGACTACTGGACTGCTTTATTTTTAGTTGAGCTAGAATTCATCCCCTTCCAAATCTAAATCTGTCTGTAGATTTTAAATTTGGCTACATTTTCATCTGTTTGGGCAACATTTACTCTGGGGGGGCTCATGCTTTTTTGTTGTGGGTGTGACGCTTATATGAAATGCATCACTCTTACTCTCAGTGTACATGCATGGCACAGTATTACTGAATTTTGGGATAAACACATTGTTTAGTACATTTTTAATATTTTTTTATTTTATATTTATATTTACTATTATTATTATTATTATTATTATTATCATTGCTTTATGTATTTGTTTATTTTTTATTTTTGTATTTTACTTTTTTTTTTTAACCAAGAGTGCACTTCTCCTCTGTACCTCAGCATTGTAAGATCACTTGTAGAAGTGACCTAACGGTATATGGGAAGCTGGAATTAGATCAGTATGACGTGATATTTTATTACTGGAATGCAAGGATGACCTAGATTGTCGAAGGGACAAGACTGTAACATGTTAACCATAAAGAAGTCAGGTGCTCATGCAGTGGACATCCATCCCCTATACGCATCCTAATCGGTAACACAAAAAAATACAGCTGCACAATCCAAATAGATCTGTGTAGTTTTCTGTGTCCATTGTACACCCCTACCTTTCTCATATAAGTGTTCACAAGCATAAAAAAATAAATATTCTCCACTTATAATTAGCACCACTAGATATCCAAATATGCAAATACTCAAACAACACATTGTCATTTCAACTGGTGCATTTTTGCAACATTCTGACTGGCCCAATAAACACTATTTTTTCTCTCCACTTGTCATTTGCTATGTAAGGGTACAAATACACTGGAAATACATGACCGCTCGGCTGACTATTTTTGTACTGATTGGTGAAATCAAAGTTCATCTGAAATTACAATTAATGGCCAGTGACTATTCACAGCAGTCGGAAGATGAGCAAGATGAGATAGTTGCACTGGTATAGTCATCCTCACACGGGAGATAAGGAGAAACATTTACTCTAATCTTATACTCAAAACAATCTGCAGACTCTGGTGACGTAGACCAAATGAAATGACACTGAGCAGCCTATTTTCAGAGACTGCTTGCAAGTGGGCGAGGAAGAGGAAACAGTCATTCAATTAGATTTATCTGCCATTCAACAAGCACGGGACAGTGTCACCTAAAGTTGTCTGTCTACAAACTGCATCTGAGTAACACGACTTGCCCAATAAAAAAACTTCATTATACTATGAATGAAAGTGTTATCTTTCATAGCCAAAGTGAAACAGACAACACAATACCAGACAGAGCAGTCAGTTCTCTATCACCTACAACCTTACAAACTAGCAAGTCCCCAATTCAAAATACAGTACAAAAGCCAAACATTATATAAAAGGCCAGTTTCAATTGCAAGTCGAAAATTATTAGTTAGGGAATTTTTGTAAGAGGGATGATTACACGGAGACGGTCAAAAGCGTAATATTTGTACAAAGGGTCAGTCGAGGTTGCCAGGGAACAAAGTTTGGAATGTTGGCTGTGATCCAATATATAGAAAGGCATTATAGTCTTCTATGGAACAAAACAGATGGCAGTTTCAAAAATACAAATGAACAATGTACAAAGATGCTGTTGTCTGTGTTGATGGTGTTGGCGATGTACATGGGGATGGTTGTGGGACCAGATGACAATTGGGGAGTGCAAAACGTAAGCTCTCAGTCATCGTCATATGTTTGTAATAATTCCATGGGAAAATTCCAAACCAGCCAACCATCACCGCTGGAAATATCAAACAGAGTGAAAAAGTACATCAGGACTCATCCTGGTCTCTGAGGACTGGGTTTGGGAAACACTGATCTAGATGAAGAGTTGCTCAAATATCATTGATGACTTTCTTATCCTCATTGGCCAGAGATTATTAATTATATTATTGTAATTAATTTGAAAGGCACCAGGACAGTGGGGAAAACAGAACATATGTAAAAGAGGGGTACGTATGGTAGACAAAATAAAGTCATACATGCAGAGACGGAACTAGTGAAATGTGGGCCCCGGAGCAGGGAAGCGGGGAGGAGGGAACCGGGGGCCACAGCTCCCTAGTTCTGAACCTCTGCATCTGCCATGCAGTGGGCCCCATTATCTCCATGGGCCCCACTGTACCCCAACTGCTGCATCAATCGTAGTTCCGCCACTACATACATGAAAACAAAGGGTAGGGAGAGCCCTGTTCATGAGAGAGCTTACAATCTAATGGGAGAAGGGTATACCTGAGACAAAAGGAGGAAGTGTTGCTCAGAGTGCAGATTGGGGTAGTTGTGAGGGTGCACTAGTTTCAGTAGTATGGGTGGGAGTAGGATAAGCTGTAATAAAGAGATGGGTTTTCAAAGAGCGTTCATAGATTTGAAGGCTGTAGGAGAGTCTGATTGGACGTGGTCGGGAACTCCTTAAATGGTTATCGGCACGTGAGGAGTGTTGTAGTCAGGAGTGAGAGGTGGTTACTAGAAACAAAGTAAAAGGTTGAGAGCATATTACCAGTGCTAAGACGATCTGTGCCCATTTTAACAAATCAGATTGTGTAAGAAATGCTGTCACCATTTTACACATATGAACCAGTTGCCCCAACATTGGTTTCTTCAACTATATTGAATAGATGTACAGTTGCTGTACTTGTGAGATTGCATGAGCAGAAACGCCAATCTTATGTTACATGAACAATTTGTGGGAAGCGGCTTTTTTAATCGAGGCAATGGCAATTGACGGAGGACATTTGTAATCATCTGCACCTCTTTTACAAGACAGCCAAATCTCGTAGCCAGGCGCGGGCTGGGAGAGGGATGGCCGGGGGGCACACAGGCGGCCGCATCATATTACAGGGGATGCGGCCGCGTCATTGATGACGCGGCTGCATCCCCTGTCATGTGATGCGGCCCCCTGTGCGCTGACGCAGCCGCATCTGATGACATCGGATGCGGCCGCGGGGGGAGAAACTGTTTTTTGCATCCGGGGGGCGGCCGGCCGGACTACCCCCTGGCCCTAATAGGCGTCTAACCCAGCGGCCCGGGGGGCCACTACCCCCCTGCCCCCCGGGCCAGCCCGCCACTGCTCGTAGGACAGATGACCAACATTTCAGCAAGCCGCTGACTTCTTCAAACCAAAGTGGAGGTGTACTGGCAAATAATGGTGGTGGCGGTGGTGCCGATGAGAATGATTATGGTCAGATTAATATTGATGATAGAAGTCAAGAACTGATAATTGTTGAGGATGAAACGCAGATGGAAGATGAAGTTGTAGCTGATGGGGAAGAATCAGTAGCTCTGGCACACAGTATACTGATATGAATTCAAATTAAAAAGCATATAGACATTCAAGAGAAAAGATAAATAATTAATTGCAGCCTTGCTGGATCCATGGCTCAAGGGAAATCTGTGAATTTTTGCCACATCAGAAAGAAAACATGTGTTTTTACATTGCCAAGAAAGGATTACCCTAAGTCTTCAGTCATTCATAGAGCATGAAAATTAAATATGTCAGAGAAAAATGCACTATGTTGCACAACAACCTCATGGTAATGAACGTACTAATAAAAGTTACCAAACTGTTTTCAAAACTGCCTCCCAGGGTAAAACATAATCTATTTAAGCCAATACAAAACATTTTCAATGGAATGATGGAGTTTTTTTGCAATAAAGGAAGAAGAGCCACCAAATTCTGCCACGTATGGACAGAAAATGGGTTGACACATTCATATATCCCCCTGTAGTACGTCAGCCTGATTGCGATCCCCTAGAATACCGGAAGACTGAGCCTCACCATATATATTATTATACACTCTTTCTTGACCATATCCTTGTGTATTTTCTGAATGTGTGCTCATTGCTGCTGGTGGAAAAGTCGTGAAATTATTTCCCCCAAAAATGTGGAAATGCTCACATTGATAAAAAATGGATAACCCCTTAATTCACCCCCCTTGTCTCCTGTGTGAGGTTCACGAGAAAAGTAAGGACAGAAGTACTCTGAGAAGATTTACTGTGCAAATTTTGTCTTTGGGGCTCCCTTGGAAGTGGTGGTTACCTGTGCCTCTAACCTTGGCAGCCAGGAGGTGGGGACAGCCTCCTCAGCTCTTCAGGCTGAGGGCGTGGTGCTTGGTTATGACATCATAGTCAAGCGCCACACTCATAGCGTAACATTGACTGGAGGAGCAGCAGCCTCCTCAGCTGCTCAGGCTCAGGGCGTGGCGCTCGGTTATGACATCATAGAAAAGCACCACACTCCCAGCGTAACTGAAAAAACAGTCAGTATTTAACTTATGTGCAAAACAGAATACTAATTTGCACCCCTTGCATTGTAACATGGGTTTGTCCAGGAGACTGAAATAAGAAGTTTCCTAAGTTAAGATCCTTAATGAATCAGGCCCTAGATTCCGATTGGTTGCTATGGGCAACACTTCTATTTTTTTATTTTTTTAGAAGATTTAGAAAATCTACCCCTAGGAGTAGCTATACCTCCAATTTTTTAATGTCTTTAAAACTCCAAACAGTTACAAACCAAACTATAAATTTCATAAAACAGTTACGCCTCATCCATTTTTCTTATGCTTCAGAAACCATGCTATACTTTTTAAAACCATAAGCCTAATTGATTATTTTAAAACCACCGTCCCAAACCAAACTGAGTGGAGGTAAAATATTTGCTGCACTCTATCTAACGTCTATCAACTAGCTGCTCCAGCCCCTGTAATGGGGGCAGTCAGAAGTAGGAAAGGTAGCAGTGCATCAAAGCTGGCCACAGTGAAGTGTCTCAGGTGGTGGTATAGATAGACAGTTTAATCAGTATACAAAACACCTGGGGCTAGATTTACTAAACTGCAGGTTTGGAAGAGTGGAGATGTTGCCTATAGCAACCAATCAGATCCTAGCTTCTTATTTAGTGCATTCTACAAAATGACAGCTAGAATGTGATTGGTTGCTATAGGCAACATCTCCACTTTTTCAAACCCGCAGTTTAGTAAATCTACCCCCTGACTCCCGACTCTGCTAATGGAATGGGTGATATCCAATATATTATACATCTGGCAGACAGCCTCTTGATATGTCTCCGCACATATCACTCCACCGTTCTACAACACGCTACACAAGTCCATTTAGTGATATAACCAAAAAACTAACACTGTGCTAATGTTGTCTGCTGCTGTAACTAAGCCCGCAATCAGGGCTGCCAAGAGGAATTCAGGGCCCCGGTACAACAAATTCATGGGGCCCCCCCTTATAGTTGAGTAAGCAAAAAAAAAGTTCATAGGTATGGTCACACAATTGGGGGTGTTGCAATGCGCCGTTGGGGCGTGGCTAGCACAATAAAATCACTAGGTTCTGAATTTCGCGGAGCATGACATTTGTCCAAGCACTCCTGACTTTCAGCACCTAGCATCTAGCACCCTTGTGTAGTATAGGAAGAATGCAGTGTGTACAGAAAGAGTTCAGTCTTGGCCTGCGCCCACTGGACTCACCAAACATTGACATTGTCCCTACTAGAATCACAACATTTCACACACTATGCTGCTCTGTCCTACCTGTTCTTCTCACTTACACCACATGTGGCTGCTGGTTTCTTTAGTTGTGGCTTGTCCGGATCCTGGAATGTTGGAGGACCTATTTGGAAAAAAAATTGCAACATTTAGAAAATTACAGCCAGCCCCACCGTTAAATCAATAACATCCATGATTAATAATTAGGCCTTCCTCCAGCCCCAACATTAAAATAGTATTCCCATTACCCCGCAAACAAAATAGCAGCCATTAATTAGCCCCCATCTACCTCACACACACTACATTGCCAAAAGCTCCGTGCCATCACACACACATTACTGTGCCCCTTTATCATCACCACGCTATGCCCCCTTATGATCACACTGCGCCCTCCATGCTGCCTTTGCCCCTTTCTTTAACCCCCTGTGCCATGCTGCTTGTCCCTCTTTTCTTTAACCCCCTGTGCCATGCTGCTTGTCCCTCTTTTCTTTAACCCCCTGTACATGCTGCTTTTGTCCTTCTTTTCTTTAACCCCAGTGCCATGCTGCTTGTCCCTCTTTTTTTTAACCCCTGTGCCATGCTGCTTGTCCCTCTTTTCTTTAACCCCCTGTGTCTCTCTGAGTTTCTCCTTCCTTTCTTTAACCCCGTGTCATGCTGCTTGTCCCTCTTTTTTTAACCCCTGTGTCATGCTCCTATTGTCCCTCCTTTCTTTAACCCCTCCGTGTCATGCTGCTTGTCCCTCTTTTTTTTAACCCCTCTGTGTCATGCTGCTATTGTCCCTCCTTTCTTTAACCCCTCTGTGCCATGCTGCTGTTGTCCCTCCTTTCTTTAACCCCTCTGTGTCATGCTGCTTGTCCCTCTTTTTTAACCCCTCTGTGTCATGCTGCTTGTCCCTCTTTTTTAACCCCTCTGTGTCATGCTGCTTGTCCCTCTTTTTTTAACCCCTCTGTGTCATGCTGCTATTGTCCCTCCTTTCTTTAACCCCTCTGTGTCATGCTGCTATTGTCCCTCCTTTCTTTAACCCCTCTGTGCCATGCTGCTATTGTCCCTCATTTCTTTAACCCCTCTGTGTCATGCTGCTATTGTCCCTGCTTTCTTTAACCCCTCTGTGTCATGCTGCTATTGTCCCTCTTTTTTTAACCCCTCTGTGTCATGCTGCTATTGTCCCTCTTTTTTAACCCCTCTGTGTCATGCTGCTGTTGTCCCTCCTTTCTTTAACCCCTCTGTGTCATGCTGCTTGTCCCTCTTTTTTAACCCCTCTGTGTCATGCTGCTTGTCCCTCTTTTTTAACCCCTCTGTGTCATGCTGCTTGTCCCTCTTTTTTTAACCCCTCTGTGTCATGCTGCTATTGTCCCTCCTTTCTTTAACCCCTCTGTGTCATGCTGCTATTGTCCCTCCTTTCTTTAACCCCTCTGTGCCATGCTGCTATTGTCCCTCATTTCTTTAACCCCTCTGTGTCATGCTGCTATTGTCCCTGCTTTCTTTAACCCCTCTGTGTCATGCTGCTATTGTCCCTCTTTTTTTAACCCCTCTGTGTCATGCTGCTATTGTCCCTCTTTTTTAACCCCTCTGTGTCATGCTGCTATTGTCCCTCCTTTCTTTAACCCCTCTGTGTCATGCTGTCCCCCCCCCCCCCCCCCCGTTTTCCTCCCTTCACTTACCTTTACTTCTCTCTTCCTTCTTGTCTGCATGATGATGTCACACCCGGCATTCAGTCAGTCTGGAGCAATGGAGCACAGAGCAGCATAGAGGAGGGACGCCGGCGCCGCAATCACGTGAGTATGGTATTGTTTTTTTTTAACCACCCTGCTCCCCCCACCAACGACCGAGAGTACCCCCCCCCCCCCCCCCCCGCCGAAAAAAAAAAAATAGTTTTGGAAAAAAAAGAAGAAAAAATCGTCAGTGGGTAATTAAAATCCGCTCCTCCCCCCTCTCGGCAATCAGGGACAAAATATGGATAATTGACTAAAGCAGTGCCTGTAAATGCACAAGGAGCCCTTAACTAACATGTCCCTGTTTGTTCTAAAGAGCGTGGCGGATCTATGGTATTGGAATTGAAAACGCATATTGCTGCTTTATTTAGAACTCACCCTCTAATTCCACAGCCTCAAATTATTCAGAGTGAGTGATGGGTGAGTATAAATCATAAATCACTGACCAGACAGAGGCTACCACATCATGCTCTATAAGACTTGCGTTTAGCACTGATGACCTTACAAGACTCCATTTCTTCTGCCAGGGACTCAACTGCTACTGGTGTCTCAGCCACATGAGGCAGCCATGCCAGTAAAGAAAGGTGACTCTGCAACCACCAAGCCTGTGCAACCTAGCCCAGATCCATCTGGGGCATCCTCTGGAAGCATTTGTGGATGGCACAGGTGTCCATGTCCCCCAATGTCCATCACCATTATCAATGAAATCACAGAGCTTCTTCTGGACAGTGTGAAGTACTGCCAGAGACAACCTTGGGAAGAACTCTGGGTTCCCCACATGTGTAGCAGGGGCCACAGGCATTGTAACCTAAACATCTGTGCTCACCTGGGACACTCAGGCACTGGGTGAGTCCTGGGAACGAGATAAAGGGTCTGTATGAAGTTCACTGATGCTGTAATAGTGGAATTGGTATAGACGGGATCTGTGGAAACTGAAGCATCTGTCAGGACGTTATAAAAAAACCTTTGCTGATTTAAAAGTCAAATAAAAAAACATTTTAAAATGTTGGAATGACAACATAATAGAATAAATATGTTCAAAATATTAGCTAATTATAATGAAACACTTATTTAATAAGTGAACGAATTTTGTTTTTTTAGTTATTCTAGCCATATAAAGTATATTTTAGTCTTACAGTATTCTAGTCCAAATAATGAAGAATAAGTGATCAATTATTATGATGCTCTGGCTGGTTCTGGATCAAGTTAAATTATTATCAGTAAAATGTCTCTTTCACTAAAGTTCCTAAAAATGTTGAACCGTTTGTACTCAATATATATTTCTACATATCTTACATCACACTACAACTATTCAGGTGTCACATTCTGAAAGACAAGCCCTGTGAACTTTATTGAGAAAAAGAAGAGTGTGTTTAACCTTTGTCACATATGTATCTCATGTCCCATATGGTAATAAGGAGTCATTATTTGGAATACCAAACATTTACTTACCTAACTTACACAATCTTCTGTTTGCATAACTATAGTCGGTTACTCAAGCTAACTAGATCAGTAGTTGTTGTACTGGAACAGAACAAACCATAATGCTTTCATTTAATATGATCTTGTACATTCAGATCAGGCTCTGAGAGGCATCAACCTTTGATCTAGTCATAGAGAATATTTCATTTTCACACCGGTATCTCAATACGGCCATATGAATATCTTCCATATAAGAGACCATGGGACTTATATTGATGGGGGGGCAATTTTTTTTATGACGTGCAGACAAATGTAGACCTGGGATAGAAACACAAGCTAAGGGTTTTTTTTTTAACATTTACAGTTTTTCTAACATTTATTGTTCATTGGAAGTGAAAAACGCATTCGCTGTAAGGTTTGATTTTCGTCTGCCAATGAAAGTAACCAAAAAATGAATTCTACAATACGCCCACAAAACCGTATCAATGAAGATAGCACTTCCAGCTTCGGAGGTCAGCCCGCAATCAGCCAGACTTGTGTAGCATGTTGTTGACCGATGGAGAGATATATGTAGAGACATATTATACAACAGAAGTGGCTAGCACCAGCCTTTAGACACACGCAAATGAAAAGTTGCTAACAGGTGTATCTGCACTTAGTCGCAATTACGTGAACATGCCCTTGTTGTACGCGACCTGCGCTCGACGCCACTTTCCTATCCTGTTCCGCCTCTCCAAGGCATTTTTTTTTTCTGGGTATGTGTATCATGAATTTGCATATATTAAGATGAAAAAATGGGCGTATGACCAACACAGTTTTAACTTATATTTATCTTTCAGTTAACCATGACACTGTGGGAAATGCAGTTTATGAGATATATTCTACTTAATATTGAAATGTCTCTGAAATGTATTCACTTTTTTTAATGTTGCACTACCAAGTATTCAATGGCACTACTGCACTACCACTGTACATAGCTATAAGACTGTAAGGCTGGGTGCACACGACAGTGTTTTCAGCCGATTCTCGGGACAATCAGACGATAAATGAATGATTGGTCAGATATCATAGTAGTGTGTACCCTGCAATGATGGACAATTATCGTTCCAAAGCCCATTGTATCGTTGAACAAGATTTTTAAACTGAACTAAAAATCTCATTCAATGATGGAACAATGTTGGTCCAATTCTGCAGTGTGTATGCACTCTGCAGAATTGGAACAACTGACATTTTAGCTATAAGTATGAGGCAGCAGAGGTGTTTGACATCACCTGTCACTGGATGAGCTGGTGTTTGGGGGTCCGGAGGCACCGCAAGTTTTCCTGCAGCGAGAGTGGGATCTCTCCTGTGCTGCCATGGCACACTACACAGACATCTTATACCTGGCGGAGCTGGTGGGCAACTCCATCGCCTTGATATTGGACTCTTTCAACATGCTGTCCAATTTGATCTCCCTGTGTGTGTGGGGATCACCGCCTCCCGTGTATCCTGGCGCAAGAGCCGAGGTCCCCAGGTTTACTGGTGGTTCATATATGCGCTTCCTCCGTGGGCACAAAGATGCACAGAATCCCAAGAGAGTATATAATGATCAACTCAGCGTCAGCCCTTACAGGCTGGACTGCCAAGGATCTGGGAGCCAGAACAGCATTAAAGCAGGTGACTTTCGGTTATTTCGCCGGAGTATTTGGGGTGGTGATTGTTGGGTCATTCAGACAGATACCAAGTAGAATTGGGTGAACGGTGGCTTTCCGGCTGCGCAGAACTAAAAATGTCACAGCTCCAGCTGGCAAGTCTTGCTGGGACTTTGTGTATACAGCACAACATGTACAGCAGTTGCAGACGATGGTTATGACAGATGAAGAGCACAGATCTAAAGTGTGTACAACGAGAATAGTGTGTACACATGAATCGGCACGTTGATCGGGATTTTTTTTTGTCCCTGTTGTTGGTAAAATCATCAAAGATGTCGCATAAGGGGAAATGTTCTGTAGTGTGTACCCAGCCTAACTATATACTTGTGGGCCTGATAGCAAGATTTTGTAAGGGCCCTATGCACCGCCCAAGGGTGAAACACATTTACACCTGGGGCTTTCACATAGGAGGTGCACCCCCTCAAAGCTGCGGTTCCCATAAAAACTGCACCCTCTGCTACTATGGTAGTTAAAGCTTTGTTGCACTTAGGTGATATTCCTTGACTTAAATATATGTTACTGTTGATGTATTGAAACTATTCAATATATAAATTAGTTTTGAATATTCGATAAACACTTGTGGCAAACAATACTCTGACAAACAACCCGAAATTACACATATGTCAGTTTTATTCACCAGTATCTGCCTGCTGTGTTTACAGATCAAACCAACTAGATATAGGAAAGGTTTTATTACGCACCCAATATTAAATAGGGGAGAACATCTAGCAGTGACGTCCTTCTGTCAAATGAAACAGAAAAGTGGATGTTTGTTAGTGTTTTACTTAGCAGTCAGTGGTTAAGAAAAACAAAAATTCCTTCCTACATTTACAGCGTATATTTTGTTAAATACATCACGATTAGTTGACACTTGTACAGTGCATGTGTGGGTGGATAGTCCTGAATTTTCTCACGCATCGATTTTTTTTGGAATTCTACATAGCTGGAAACAAAAAGCTCTTCTTCGCCTTCCACTTTACTTGTCCTGATTTGTTCCTGAAATGTTTTGAATATTTATAGATGTAATAATCTGCAGAGACAAGCAGCGCTGTGTGAGGCAGAGCAACTCTTTGCCAAAGTTTAGTCTAGTGTTTTTCCCCAGCAACTTCTGAGTACTATAATGTAAAAAAAAAAAAAAGAGTAGCTTTAACAAACATTACTTAATGGCTAGTGACCAAAAAGCATACCGGGGGGGTACAGTTATCAAGCTGCAGGTTTGAAAAAGTGGAGCTGTTGCCTATAGCAACCAGTTTAGAAAATATACCCCTAAAGCTCACTTACCTGGCTGTAAGTGGCAATTAGTTACAGTAGTTGAATCATCCTGTCCAGGGGCAAACGCAGGATTTTTAAGGGGGAATTTCCTCCCCCCTCAACAAAATAAAGAGAGAGAGAGATGCGCGCCGCATGCGCAGCAGCTCCATTTTGGAGATGCTGTACTGTACAGCAGCCACGGCGCTGTCAAAGAAGCGTCCGCGGCTGCTGTACAGTACAGTGCTGCTGTGTAGGGGCATAGTTTAGTGCCCGTTCATTCGCAGAGGGGAGGGGTTTCTGGAGAACCAGAAACCCCCCCCCCCCCTGTGTGTGCCCCTACTGTCTATGCTGTCTCTGGCTGCTCAGGGAGACCAAGTACAGTGGCTAGTTTAGTTGGAATTGAGATGGCATCCTCTGCAGTGATTGGATGATTAAAAACTAGGATATGAAGCAGCCAATCATGCTGCGGAGAGGACCTAAATGAAACTTAAACTGGCCCAGCTGCTGGCAGCCATTGTAACTTACAGGAAGTTAAGTGATTTTTTTTTTATGTAGTGTGCTTTTCAGAGTATGTAGGTAATAGCATCGTAATAAATGGCATGTAATTACTCTTTAAGGTGCGCAGAAAACTGTTCTGTATCTTTCAATATACAATTGTCCCCGAATAAGTTAACATATAGGGTGTGGTTGGAGGATTATGTCCAATTTGGAGTGGCGGGCTTTCTTGAAAGGATATTATTACTCATTTACTAAAAGCGTTTACTCTTCCATAGATTAAAAGGAAAACATATGTGCCTAATTTATTGCGTGCAAGGAATAGACATACTGCACTTATTTACATTCATTTACATTTTTTTTAAAGTGTCGTATTATCCAAACCTGTTTATATGATGTTCTGGGTAGTTCCATGCAAAAGAGTATACCCGTTCACTCACTGACAACAAGCGCACATCTGATTAGGGAGCGGAGAAGCTGTTTAACTTAATAAATGCAAAATATATTTAAAAGAAACATGCATACATTGTGCCTGAACTTGGAAAATCTAGGCTGATGAATGGCTGAGATCCATGTTGTACACTGAAACATTGCTTATGAGATTGCACACTATCAACTTACTAGAAGCTAGGAACAATACACTAGTCTTCTAGTGAATTCAAATAGAATATTGGACCAGCCCACAAAAAGGCCTCCTCCATTGGAGGTCATTCACAGAGCAAGACACCGTTCACTTACCAAGGGGCTCATTTAAGGTTGAACGCAAATTGCGTTTCCAGGGTATAGTACGCTTTTTTTACCTCTGCACAAGCGCACAAAGCACCAGTTCTGAAAATAGTAGTGTGTGCGCATACTCAGATGTAAGAAAATGTGTTTAAATGCCAGAAACGTAAATTGTGGTTCCCAAACTGTGTGCCTATGCTCCCTGGGGTGCCTCGGCGATCTCCCTGGGGTGCCTCGGCGATCTCCCTGGGGTGCCTCGGCAATCTCCCTGGGGTGCCTCGGCGATCTCCCTGGGGTGCCTCGGTGATCTCCCTGGGGTGCCTCGGCCAGGGCCAGTGGTAAGCAAGGCGGGGACTACTTGGTGATTATTTTGGCTTAGGGGTGCCTTGAAAAAGTTATGGAGACCCTAAGGGTGCCTTGAACTGAAGAAGTTTGGGAGCCACTGGGCTAATACTCTCATAGCCCCTCCTTGACTTCCACACCAGGCTAATATGCAGTAGATAAAAACAAACTCGTCCTTCATTAAAAATCCGTCTTCCTTCAACGACCCCAAGTTTTATGACCGAAACTGAGCTCCACTTGGATTTTTAAACTGGTCACGACAATCTCGATCACTCGTTTACTTTTCTTTAAAATCAGAGCTGCATAGCGAAGCTGAGCCGCGAACGAGAGGATAATGATGATGATAGCGAAGCTGAGCCGCGAACGAGAGGATGATGATGATGATAGCGAAGCTGAGCCGCGAACGAGAGGATGATGATGATGATAGCGAAACTGAGCCGCGAAAGAGAGGATGATGATGATGATAGCGAAGCTGAGCCGCGAACGAGAGGATGATGATGATGATAGCGAAGCTGAGCCGCGAACGAGAGGATAATGACGATGATAGCGAAGCTGAGCCGCGAACGAGAGGATGATGATGATGATAGCGAAGCTGAGCCGCGAACGAGAGGATGATGATGATGATAGCGAACCTGAGCCGCGAAAGAGAGGATGATGATGATGATAGCGAAGCTGAGCCGCGAACGAGAGGATGATGATGATGATAGCGAAGCTGAGCCGCGAACGAGAGGATGATGATGATGATAGCGAAGCTGAGCCGCGAACGAGAGGATGATGATGATGATAGCGGAGCTGAGCCGCGAACGAGAGGATGATGATGATGATAGCGAAGCTGAGCCGCGAACGAGAGGATGATGATGATGATAGCGAAGCTGAGCCGCGAACGAGAGGATGATGATGATGATAGCGAAGCTGAGCCGCGAACGATAGGATGATGATGATGATAGCGAAGCTGAGCCGCGAACGAGAGGATGATGATGATGATAGTGAAGCTGAGCCGCGAACGATAGGATGATGATGATGATAGCGAAGCTGAGCCGCGAACGAGAGGATGATGATGATGATAGCGAAGCTGAGCCGCGAACGAGAGGATGATAATGATGATAGCGAAGCTGAGCCGCAAACGATAGGATGATGATGATGATAGCGAAGCTGAGCCGCGAACGAGAGGATGATGACGATGATAGCGAAGCTGAGCCGCGAACGAGAGGATGATGATGATAGCGAAGCTGAGCCGCGAACGAGAGGATGATGACAATGATAGCGAAGCTGAGCCGAGAACGAGAGGAGGATGATGATGATGATAGCGAAACTGAGCCGCGAATGAGAGGATGATGATGATGATGATAGCGAAACTGAGCCGCGAACGAGCGGATGATGATGATTATAGCAAAACTGAACTGCGAACGAGAGGATGATGATAGCGAAGCTGAGCCGCGAACGAGAGGATGATGACAATGATAGCGAAGCTGAGCCGCGAACGAGAGGAGGATGATGATGATGATAGCGAAACTGAGCCGCGAATGAGAGGATGATGATGATGATAGCGAAACTGAGCCGCGAACGAGAGGATGATGACGATAATAGCGAAGCTGAGCCGCGAACGAGAGGATGATGATGATTATAGCGAAACTGAACCGCGAACGAGAGGATGATGATGATGATAGCGAAGCTGAGCCGAGAACGAGAGCGGCTTTTGCACCTGCGCCAGTCGCCATCCTTATCTCTCCTACTCGCCTATCTTCCAGCAACCACCCGATGATGGCTGATGTCTTCAGCCTTTATCATGGGAATAAGTCAACAATTTTGCCTTACTAAGTTTTTCTTTCATGCTTTCTTTTTACTTTGGAGAACAACTATTTTCTTATATTTTAAAATTAATTTTAGTTTAAACTTCTCCCTGTCACAATTTTTAACCCCAAAAAAATCTTGCACTTTCCAGCAGAGCAAATGTTCTTTTTAATAAGAGTTCTGCGGATGCAGTTGCAGACAAAGAAGGCTCGCAGCATGATGGGGATATCCGGGATCCCTTTCCCACCTTTAAGGGTCTCCTTGTACATGACCACCCGCTTCACTCTCTCCATGTATTAGCTGTAGAATTACCCCAGTTATCCAAGGAACGGGTGGAGCGATCAAATGAACCATAACTGATTTCATGATCCAAGGACAATTCCATCTTGCACCACTTTTCTTCTCTGCCACTGCTGTGTGCCAATGTTTCCTAGATGTGCTATGAACTGCCGTGTGTTTGTGTCATTGCTCTGTCGCTTACCATCCAGCCAGGTCGCTGCAGTCTTTGTCCGAAAGTATATGAAAATAATATTGTGACCTGTGAGGTGGTCAAAATTGACTGCAAATGACTTTAAATTAGTGTTAGTGAGGTTGATAATAATGTAGGATCAAAAAAAGAACAAAATTATGTGATTTTAGCATATTTTAGAAATGTTTCTAAAAAAATACAGATCCAAAACTAAAACTTAAATCAAAACACACAAGGGTGGTTTTGCCAAACCCAAAACACGAAGCTAATCCAGATCCAAAACACAAAACCAAAATCACTTCACGGGAGTCAGTGAGCATCTCTAGCTAAAATGCTTCAGAACAATGTCCATGTAGATATTATCTGGATATAGATATCTATATATTATAGATATAGATATCCTATACCATATAGATATTTATATATTATTATTATTATTGTTGATTGGTAAGGCGCCAAATTGCTCCGCAGCATTTGACAGTGGAGAAAACAATAAAGAGATGAGTTTTCAGAGAGCGTTTAAAAATTGGAAAGCTGTGGGAGAGTCTGGTCGGGTGTGGAAGGGATTTCCTAAAGTGTGTAGCGGCACATGGGAGGGGTGAGAGATGGTTATGAGAAATGAGACGCAGGTCAGAGGTAGATCTAAGAGGGCCAGGAGTATTTTGAGATGAGATTAGTGATGTATGAAGTGATGGTGTTTTTGAGGGCCTTTTAGGCAATGGTGATTCATTTGAATTGGATTCTGGAGGAAACAAAGACAGACCCTTTCATGATACGACTGCGTCCCCGAGCCCAATTACGGGGTCTCAAACACTGGGAGGAATGCAACAGTATTCATAAATATTTGATGCTTTATATTTGTGAGAATAAGAAAAATCTGTTCCTTTTCCTTAACGTTCATCTGTTCTTCTTAGTCCTTTCCTATAATGTTTCTAGTACTATTAATAATGTTTCTCTTCGTTAACCAGCTGGATATGTTGATTATTAAGAATTACATTCTAAAATGTTTCTCATCATACATTTATTCTTCTGGCAAGTTAATTGCTTTCATTTTAATGTCATGACATAAGGGAGTGCAAATTACCTGGCAGCGCGCGTTCAGGCATTGTAATAAAAATTGGAATGTACCATGCAGAAAGGTGGTAATTAGTTTACTTTAAAATGCTGCCAGAAGAAGTATAACATTGGAGCCTGATGCCGTTTCTCTGCCATTTATCCAACAGGATGG
This sequence comes from Mixophyes fleayi, assembly GCF_038048845.1. Classification (NCBI taxonomy): domain Eukaryota; kingdom Metazoa; phylum Chordata; class Amphibia; order Anura; family Limnodynastidae; genus Mixophyes; species Mixophyes fleayi. The sequence continues at coordinate 19,606,983 of NC_134413.1, forward strand.
CCCGTAGCAGTGGATAGTTATGCATGTTTGGCAGCGGATATTTCCTTGTGTTCCAATTCCTATTTTCCCATTAGCATGTTCCTGTTCCACCTGTGTTGTTCTTGTATGCCCTTCATGTTTTCCTAATGTCACAAGGTCCACCTTAGCTACAGATTTAAGGGACACTTTCAGTGGCGCAACTATAGGGGGTACAGGGCGTGCCCATAGTTGAGGTGTGGGGGGAGGGGGGGTGCTGGCTCGATTCCACCTTTGAGGCCTCTGTTCTCAAAAGAGCAGATCGGAGACCTCTTCCCGCTATGCTCCTTTAGGGCATAGCGGAGTGGGAGGGAGCCTAGAGCAGCATCGCCAAGCCCCTATGACAGTTTGATATACGGTCTGATGATTCACTCATCCTGAACGCTTTGCTATTTAGCAGGAATATGTGCCAATACATTGTCCTCTACATAAATATTTGACAAACACTCAATATGAAGTGACCACTAAACATGATCAAATACCATTATATAGAAGTCTAAATATAATCATAATGGGCCTGATTCATTAAGGGAAGTTAAGTAAAAAAATTGAGTAAGTAGTCTCCTGGACAAAACAATGTTACAATGCAAGGGGTGCAAATTAGTTTTCTGTTTTGCACATAAGTTAAATACTGACTGTTTTTTCATGTAGCACACAAATACTTGATAGCTTATTTGTACACTGACATTTAAAGTTGATATTTGTGAGCTGCATGAAAAAACGGTCAGTATTTAACTTATGTGCAAAATAGAAAACTAATCTGCACCCCTTGCATTGTAACATGGTTTTGTCCATACTTACTCAATTTTATTACCTGCTATATAGATATAGGACACTACACCTCTCAACATGACCTGACCACTGGACATGTTCAAACACAATTCCATTATATAGAGTTCTGAATGCAATCATAATGAAATTCTATTAAACTCTGTACACTACACCTACCACGTATGACCTGGCCACTGGACATGAGCATAGTATAATTCTATTTCACGCTATAGAAACATAGAACACTACACTTACTCTACAAAACCTGACCGCCGGACAAGGTCAAAATACATTTTTACGGTCAAGTAACTTATAGAGCATTTATAACAGAAATGAACTATATTATTTTATTTAATCTAATATTGAGATTTTGCACATGTAATGCATGAAAGCGGCTCCATATTATGCTGACTTTCCACTGCAGAGTTGTTAAAAAGTAACGTGGTATGAGGTCTTATCTGCATCAAAAATGCTAAAACATATATGTCACGTCTCTTAGACAAGGGGCAAAAGGCAGAACAAAAAGGCCACATTGCAAAGCACAGCATGTCATGTTATTCTCCTATGATCTTATAGACACAAGTCACTAACCATGCCTCTGTTATGGTCAAATACAATGGGCAGTGCAAACCTTTGTATAAATCTTTAAAATTGAGAGTGACTGCATATGTCCAAGCATGTACTTGTCTGCTTACAAAGAAGTATACATTTACACATTGTGTGGTGATAGCTCAGAGGCCCCTGGTCGTGGCCTGGGTTGCTTAATGTTAACCTGTAAATTGCTGAGGTGCCAATTACACTTGCTATAACTTTTTCAGATAACACTACACTGCCACTCTGCTTTAACCTAACTGCTTGTCAGGGAAGGAGAGGGGGGACTTAGTGGTGTCAGCGGTGGGATGTTTCTGCGTGTGTGTGTGTGTAAGGTCGTGTCTGGTGTGCAATGGTGGTCAATCTGTGAAATTTGTGGTGAGGAATACGATGGTGGCTGGCAATGGGGTCTGTGCAAGGTGGATTGCAATAGGGGACAGAATACAAACAGGGTTGGCAATAAGGTCTCTACAATGGTGTTTTTCATTATGGTATAGGCAATAGGGGAAGTCTGTACAAAGTGGCTGGGGTCTGTATAGTGTAAGGATGGGGGGAGGGTGTGGTATCTGTGGAAAGTAGGTGGCAATGGATTCTGTGGAAAGTGACTGGCAGTATTGTCTATGAAATATGAGAGTGGGGAGTGGGAGCTGACTAGGCAAAGAGGCTGGAAATGGAGTCTGAATTGGGGGGGGTCTTTGTATAGTAGGTTGCAATGGATTGGGAGACTGTGCAATGTGTCTGGAAATGGAGGTCTACGTGCTGCTCAATGGAACACTGATAAGACTTTGAGATTGGAGGGTTAACTGATGAATGCAAAACATGGTCATAATACCTGAAACTGATCACACTATGCAATAATTTCCACACTGCCCTGTGACCCTTACTCTTCTCCAGTTACACCGCTGGTCCTTCCCAGCGCAGCTGCCCACACAAGTCCCGAAATTATTACTATTTTGAATTTGTTTTTGCCATTTGCAGATTATTCCAGGAAAATGTGAAAAAAAAATCTCGCGGCAGGTTTGGAATAAAAATTATAAGATCGCAATGAGTGTGGAAAGAATTTAGACAGCAGCTTTGGGCAGGATTAAGTGAACACATGACGCCTTTGGCTCCATGAAACTACAGAAACCAGCATGCCCGGCTAGGGTGTGTTGAGCCTTGTAGAACCACGTAACAGATATTGACAATAGGCTTTTATTCATTTTTTTAAAGATATAACGCGTTATTTTGTTTTTCTGTGTGCTTAGTTTCCTTTGTCAAATACTTATGTACATACAGTACATGACATAATTGTGCACATTTTCTCAAGTCTTTGGCTCTTTTTTATTACATTTTGTAATCTTTGGTGCCCTCTGGTGGAAGAGAGTAAAAGCACAATTATGCAAGGACCCCAAGCTGAACATAATTCCTGGACAAATTTTTATCATGGTCTCTATAAGACATTAACCATTTCAATGCCAGGGTTATGTGCGAAAATTGCATTTTTCTCACTCAATCAGTTTCACTAATGTTTTATCTTTCACTTTAGTAAAGCAAACTTTATTCATTTTTTTTGGTACAGAGAAAGTCCTATTTTATATCATAGTGGAGTAAATATCTGTTAAATTTATGGGAGGTTTATGGGGGACAGAAAACAGATACAAATATTTTTTTTTGTTTCCTGAGATCTTCATGAAATTAATTCAATCCACAAAATATTTATATTATTATTATTATTATTATTATTATTATTATTATTATTATTATTATTATTGTCTATTTTTAATTGTTTACATGTATACCAAATAAGTGAACTTTACAATACATCCTATGTGCCTGATTCATATTCAAATGCAACCTGCAGGCAAGATGCGTTTTTAAAATGAACACAAAACTTTACCATACAAGCGCCCGTATTCTATTTGAATGTGGGTATAAGTACCCTCTGCTTAAACAGTACTTGTCGTATGTTAATAGAGAGAACAGAATGCAGGGTACACATATGCATATATGCAATATCAAGAGCAGTTAAAAAATCAGGTCAAACCCCCAAACTGCCCAACCACTCCCTGATACTCCCTGATACACCCAGCCACACCCAGCCACACCCATCCCTTGAAGAATCCACACCAAGGGGTAAATGTATCAAGCTGCGAGTTTCCGGCGGGTTTGAAAAGTGGAGATGTTGCCTATAGCAACCAATCAGATTCTAGCTGTCATTTTGTAGAATCTCCTAAATAAATGATAACTAGAATCTGATTGGTTGTTATAGGCAAGGTGGATTGCAATAGGGGACAGAATACAAACAGGGTTGGCAATAAGGTCTCTACAATGGTGTTTTTCATTATGGTATAGGCAATAGGGGAAGTCTGTACAAAGTGGCTGGGGTCTGTGTAGTGTAAGGATGGGGGGAGGGTGTGGTATCTGTGGAAAGTAGGTGGCAATGGAAACACGCAGCTTGATACATTTACCCCCAAATCACCAAGTGTTGTCTCTTTTCGGTTATCACCAATCTCACACTGTGATTTTAGCCTGGAGACATGTGCACTAATGCAGCATTGTAGCAGATCACTGATTGCTCACATGAAAAGATCATCATTCAAACCTACCGAAACCATTCAGATTTCATCACAAAACCTGTACATTTTGGGGCAAGTTGTAAGATGTCTGAGGTTAACGATTGCGATTGGAGTAGGTTCAATTTCATATTTGGGCTACAGATTTTAGGATCACCTTAGTCAAGCAAAGCTCACTTTAAAACAAGTGGTCTTTTGTCTACCTAGCAGTAGGTGGACTGGGATAGAAGCAGGGGCTGGCTGGCTGGAGGGCAGGGGGGGCATCTGCACCCCTAGCTGGTACCATAGTGGGCTACCTTGGGCTGGACCACTGGGCCACCTGCATTTTTTTTCCTTGTAAATGTTCCTAATAGGCGTCTGAGTTGAGTCTTGTCCCCCAGGCTAAAATTTGCCAGCCCACCCCTGGATAGAAGCTCTATTATGTCCTCTTGTACCGAGGCTACATGACAAATCTTATGGTTATCCCACTGTCCTGGTCGCTGCAGGGTAAATGCCCTTTAATAAACCGACTCAGAGTATCCATAAACGTTTTACATGCTTTTCATTATTCAAAATTTGCATTTTATTGAATAGTGTTTGTTACAGACACACTCTACTATATACCACTGACAGTGTTATTAAAGAAGTCTTGCTGTTAAATAGATTTAGCCTTTCTTGTGTTTATTCTGTAAAGGTGTGCTGTTTAAGGGCGAGGGTACATTAATATAACAAATAGATGGCTCTGATATGAGTATTATTGAAAAATCACACACAGTAGAATGATAGTATTCAGATAAGTAGTGGCCACAAAAAAAAGATTTAAAGGGCTATAACCTACCAGTCGGATAACTCTCCTAAATAGAATTTGAATATATAAGCATACCTAATCGGGAAATCCTGATTCGCTGGGCTCAAGAGGAAAATGAGTGGAGTTGAAGCCAAATTTAAACATTTGTGGGTGGAGTTTGGGCGAAACAGGTACATGACATATTTTGTTCCGCTTTTGGGATTCTAAATGTTGGGAGATATGTATGTATCAGGAACAATCATGGGAATGACACAATTCAAGTTGAGATATCTTTATAAACACAGGGATATGGCCAATCTACACAGGATAGTCCTCTTAGGCACTTAGTTCCATCCAGCTCATTTATTTGTTGCTATGAAACGTATAAATAAGTAACTGAAGTGCATTTGTGATGCATCCCTGTAAGCCATGGCTCGCCAGACAGGTTTTCAGTCCAACATTGATACCGGAAAAGTATCTTATCTTTCCCATAAGATATCACAGAAATGCAATCGATATCACTTACTGCACAAGGCCAATGTTTTCTTAATTACACTGCGCATTAGACAGTATTCTTGTGCCGTACATTGCTTACAGAGATATTATTACAGAGCCATATGCACATATATGCTATCTCCTTAGCTAATCTAAATGTAGCTGAAATACACTGAGTCCTTGTTGGAGATATATATTGCCTTAAACACTCTGGCTTATCTATGTACAGACGACTAAACTTGTCTGAAAGTATGAACATTAAATTGGAAATTAACAAATATTTTTTTTACTGTTAGAAAGTATATAAAAATTATTCTTTTTTCATAATGTTGCCTCTGTCTGTGAGTCTCAATGGCCATTCCCTTTGCAGTAATCTCTATAACCTAAAAACATTGTAATCAATGTTTTAAGTTAACCATTGTGGAAAAAGGGTGTAGGAACGACTTTCCTACTTATCTCAGATAAGATTCGGCAGTTCCTGTATCTGGATAGCATAGGCAAACCGAGAGGGGGGTTCCTAGTGACTGAAACCCCCCCCCCTCCAAAACTGGGGACCCTGCTCCTGCTTCACACAGCTCTGCTTTAAAAGGGAGAGCTGTGGGCACCTAACAGCAGTGCATGCAGCATTGCCCATGTATATTATGGGGATAGGAAGAGTTGGAGAGCTGCCAAGCACTGTCTAAAATTATAGCCACGCCCCCATGCACGCTGGTCACGCCCACTGGCGGCGTGATGTGGAAACCCCCCTCTTCAATTCCTGCATTTGCCCCGGGATAGTAATGTCCACCTAGGATGTTGGCGGTGATACGTTGTGGTAGCAACATCAGGAAAGGTCAGCCAATAGGAAAGCTGCAGTTTGTCTCCATCCTTTCCAATATAATCTGGAATCACATAGATTTGCATTATCAAGGAACTAGATCTAGATCAAGGAAACAGGACTCTGCTGCAGATAAAGGTATTGGAGGTCATTTACAAGGGTGAATAATTTAGTTTGATGCTCCATAGGAATCACATGATTGTGCACATCAAATCTCTGCGGCAATATAAATATGTGCCTTGATGTTCGGAGGAAGAAGAAATATTTAGGAGGTGCATTGTAAATGTCAAATCCAAATAGAACTTCTCAAAATTTTAGTACCGCCCCTTTCAATTAAACACATTATTTTTTTTTTCTCCAAAAAATATAATTCAGCCTGAGTTATGGCTTAAATAAACCGTGACATGTTTGTCCTCTAATATGATTGCTGTTTTACCCCTTTCCCCCTCTCCATTCCACCCCTCTCCAGTTTGTTGTCACTCCTCCTTTTTCTTTCTTTATTTTATGCTATGTAACTTTAAGGTTGTTTGTTATTAGCTCACTTGATTCTGTATTGTAATGGAAAATATCTTAATTAAAGTCTATCGAGTTAAAAAAATGTAAAACATAATAGTGAAGATACCTTGACACTATTTTATTATATGTGTCACTTTACTGTGTGCAAAGTTTTATTATTACATGGCGCAGAGTTCGCCTACAAATCCACTTCTCTGTGGAAGGCTGGCAGCGATCGGGTCTCGTCCTACTTATACTTATACTTTTAATGGGACCTGTCCAGCAGAGAGCATTTGCACGCACACTTCGAGTATAAGAATTGAGGGCTGAAGTAAGCATGAAAGAAATTATAAGATGAGGCTGTGCCACTAAACTGCAGTTAGTCCTCTGGGGTTAAATGTTTAACTGGGGGAGGTGGATGCCCATCTGATTTCACAGGGAAGGGCTAGGTGTAGACTATAAGATTGATGGGCGGAGAGTATATCATTCTCCGGCGTTCAGACGTTGCCCACCCACCCTCCCTGGTAGGCTGACCTCCAGTGCCTGTGGCCAGTTCCTGGTATGCTTGGCATTGGCTTGTGAAGATCCTGGATGGCGTGTTGCCCGAAAATGCAATGCAGTCGATGGTCAGTGGTTGGGGAGCACATTAGGGTAGTGGGCATGCTGAATCCGCCTCTCTTTGATGCGTCGGCTATAGTCTCGGTGCAAGTAGCACCCCTGTGAGTCGGATTGTGGTTGGGTTCCTTTGAGTCCAGAAGAGATGCTGGTTCTGTAGTGCCTGGGATCGAGGGTTCCGGTAAGGTAGATATGTGTGCCCGGGTGTGTTTTGGTTGTCTGCCCACATTTGCGGATGTCCCATGGTTAAAACAGCAATGTCAGGTTAAGCGTTTAAACACTTAACCTGCGGGTCCCGACATTACCATTTTAAATTAACATTCATTGAGGTTGCGATGACGTCAAACTGTACTGCCGAACAGCTGTCCATTAGGAATACCTTGGTGTCAGCATGCTGGTCCTATCGGTGATCTGCAGCGTTGGTTTTTTAGGTAAGTCTGTCTTTATTTAAATCAGTTTTTGCTCAATTCAAATTTTATTTGTTGGTATCCTCGGTGTCGGATTTTTCACTATTGTTCAAGCGTACCCAACCCGTATTTTATACCTGAATTATTTTTATTACATTTTCTTTGAAGTTACATTATTTGTTTCCTCTTTATACATTTTTACAATCTTATTCAGTTGATCCCTGAACTCCCACTGGTATTCATATAACTTTTTTCTTGATTCAACACCAGCATACGCATACTTCCCAACAATTGTAAATCCCAGATTGGGACACAGTCACGCCTCCTCAGAAAAGAGGTGTGGCTGTGACAAATTAGGGGTGTGATCACTGCACAATGGGTGTGGCTATGCCTCCAGGGCTTGTCTAGTGCTTCCCAGAAGAGCTAGGCCACCCCCAACCCCTGACAATACAGCCTTGAAATGCCACGTACACCAGAGGCACCTGTGGGACCCGCTTGCATTCGTGAGCAGTGACATACCTCCCAACTACTACATGTAGGGACAAATGTGCCGGTACAGCGCGACAGTCTCCTCGTCTCACAAAAATCGAGACAGTTGGTACAGTACAGTATATCATGTCTACACCCTTTATTCAGCATTTTTGCTTTTGCGCCTGATTCCCTTTCAGCATTCTGGTTGTCTTATCTAATATATAAATGTCTAGTGGCGTGTGTTAGTCTGTCTGTCTGTGTGTGTGTGTGTGTGTGTGTGTGTGGAAAAAATAAAACCAAGCTGCAGCGCCACCTGCTGGGCGGAGTTATACACTGACCTACTAAATTCTTAGTGTGTGTGGGAACAAAAATAAAGAAAGGGCTGAAATTTGGTATACTAAGATGTTTTTAATTTGTTAATTTAATTTGTTAATTGTTAAAAGTGTTTATAAAGATTTAAAAAATATATATATATATTTCTTGAAGGAGAAGTGACAGTTGGAAGTGGTTGGTGGTTGCCGGAGGTGACAGTGGGGAGTGGTTGGTGGTTGAGGCCTGGGCTATGGCCCAAATGCATGACAAGAACCTTTTGAACACCTTAAGTAGCTTGGTTTGACTAGAATGCATGAGTATCATGCACGGGTTAACTTGTAATATCATACTTGTCAACATTGGAGATCACCCGTCCAGGAGATCTACAAAGTTGGCTGTGTCTTGAGGGCGTGACCGCATTTATCGCGTCATTGGGCCCACCTCCTGCTATACAATACCAATGTTAGCCTATTATAGCAGGGGGCGGGGCCAGGATGACATAACTAGCCCAGCCCCCACCCAATTCACCAATGAAACGGACAGGATTCGGGAGGTTGCTCTGCTCTCCCGGGAGTCCGGGAGAGCTCCCCAAAAACTCGGGAGTCTCCCAGACATTCCAGGAGAGTATGTAACTATATAATATGATTGTGTTGTATGTATAGAAACTCTCACATCCATGGCAGCATTAGGGACCTCAAGTATCGCAAAATAGAGACATGCAGCATATTTATACTACAATACTCTATCCAGATAGTAGTTGTAGCCAGAGAGAGCACTTCAGCTGGAAATCTTTTCAATTGTAATGCTAGAGGAACCAAGCTGTGTACATTTATTTATTATTCATAGATTTCTTATTGGGATTTCCAGAGATGTAGGCATGCATTTATTTATCTTCATTATTTCCTTCTTTTCATTAGAGTGCAGGTCAGATTGGATGGACAGTTCTTGCTGTCAGCAAAATGAAAATCATAGATTTCGAAACAATTAGCGCCACCTAAAGACGGTTGTGAGGTATTGCATGGTAAGTGCAGCTGAACAGGTGCTGGCATTGCAATAACCTATGAATAATGGGAGACATTAATGAAAACGATTCAACTGGGTAGAAAAGATGGTGATATCCATAGCAACCAATTTAGTTCTGCTTGGTTGCTATGGGTAACACCACATTGTATGTAAACCAAGCACCAGTAATAGCCTGTGGAGGCACGAACAGCGTTACTAGCACCAGGTTATCTCAGGAAGGGCTGGTCACACTATAACAGGGAGAGCCACGGCGCTGAGCTGACAACCCTGGGGGAACTGGGCCAACAAAAATGTGACTCCCCTCTCCTCACATGAAAACCAGCCTCAACTTCACAGGACTGGGGCTCATCTCAGCCCCACTGGAGAGAAGGATTTGGGTAATTATTGTTTTTAAGTTAAATAGTATTTTTATATGTGGCACTACTGGTCCCAGCTAGCCTATGCTGGAGCTTTTAGAACTACAAGTGCCAGCATACCTATGACTGCCAGAGCATTCTGGCGCCAATTTAAAAGAAAAACCCATTGTATTAAAAGTAATTTAATTTAAATAACACTCGGCCAATCCCACGTTCTCCACTTTATTATACTGCTACAGGTTAAGGATAGTCTTCTTGTCCATCTTCTTTTTTCTTTTAATGCTCCTTGAGTAGCAGCAATGAGAATGAGAGCAAGGTGGCTCAGTGGTTAGCACTTCTGCCTCACAGCACTGGGGTCATGAGTTCGATTCTCGACCATGGCCTTATCTGTGTGGAGTTTGTATGTTCTCCGCGTGGGTTTCCTCAGGGTGCTCCGGTTTCCTCCCACAATCCAAAAACATACTGGCAGGTTAATTGGCTGCTATTAAATTGACCCTAGTCTCTCTCCGGCTGTGTGTTAGGGAATTTAGACTGTAAGCTCCAATGGGGCAGGGACTGATGTGAATGAGTTCTCTGTACAGCGCTGTGGAATTAGTGGCGCTATATAAAGAAATGATGATGATGACTGGCCAAGGTTCACTAGTAACCCAATCCAGAGGGGCTATCAATGAGCTTCATTTTACCACTGAGGTTCATTGGTACATTATATGAATGTAACTAATTTGTATATACACCTTCTATACTTCTTATAAAGCTTTATTTTGTCATTTGTACATCAATGTGAATTTTTAAAACCACATTAAATATAACTTATATCTGCAATGAGCAGAAATATCACTTTGCATTTTCTCGGATAGTAGAGGAAGGGAGGGGTTAAATTAATGAGTAGCCCTAACTTTCTGGTCCTTCACCAAATAAAGCTCTGTAATTAGGTTAAGGAATTATCTACAGCTCACTGCTAGACCGGCTCACACCACATGACAGACAGATTTATTTTCTTCTCTGAGTCTTCCCACCAAAGAACAGTGCAGTATGACAAATGATAGTTAAATACTCAATATTCATTAGTACAATATAGATATAAATAAAAGAATAATCAATAGTTAATGATACATAGTAATGATGGCAACAAACATAGAAATAATTAGTGGGAGCACTGAATAGACAAATAACACTATATATTAAAAAAAACTACTAGCCACAAGCAATATAAATGTCTATACATTAAATATATGAACCACAGGATGGCGATAGCAGAAGAAAATTATTTTTAAAATAATCATTATTATTTATTATTTGAATAAAGCGTTAGTTTAAAATATTTTTATTTAAAAAAAAAATTATTTCATCTGATATTATGCCCCCCCCCCCACATTATTAGAATTAAAAGCCCAAATGTGGAGCTTTAAGTTCCAGTGCACATGTGCCATCCGGCTACCCAGCTCACGCATGCATTTCTGCAGTCACTAGCCCGGTGGTGGTAAGTTAACTCTCTGGGGCATATTCAATTGTTGGCGAAAACGCCAAAAATCTCGCGGCGCGCGCACAATTACCGTCATTACGGTAATAGTGCGCGTAAATACCGGCATTACGGTACTAGTGCGCGTAAATACCTTTATTACAGTAGTTTTCTCGCTGGATTTCAGCTCGCGGCTCAGGGAAAAAGTAAACAATTGAATATGCCCCTCTGAGCTAGTATCGCTCAGCTGCCCCAGCAATGTTTCCTGGATAAGTTGTGATAAATTGGTCTCTTAGAGATCTCATATCATCGGCTTACACAACAAAAGCATACTGTATGATGCAACACTCTTATATAACACTTACGCCACCCTAGCTACTTCAGCCTTTATAAAGCCCTCACTCGTTCCAAGCTTTGCACAAGCAAAGTGACAATGTCAATGGAATTCTTAATCAGTTGCGCTGCCATTATGTCCATACTAAGGGGAGAGACTAGGAGGGCTCTTTGCATTTGCTTTAATTAGCTTACAGGGAGGTGCCACAGGAGGTACTGTTGTATTCTCGCCCTTTGACTTGCTAAATGTGGTGGCAGACAGAGGACCACTTGACTTAGTCTGGTAAAGTTGGACAGGGGAGTTCACCACAAATGAAATCTCCATTATGGAGTATCAGGTGGATCTCAGAGATATATTAAAGGGCCTGCTAGAGATGGGGTAGGACCACCTCCTGGTGGCATAGAGTAGGCAAAAGATTAACTCAAGAAATTGAGCTGAAAAAAGGACAGAAGGTGTTTGTTCTATTGCCCTAACATTGGACACAGCAGGTCATCAGATGTCAGAACATCGGACAGGGCAGATCAGCGGACGTCAGAACATCGGACACAGCAAGTCATCGGACGTCAGAACATCGAATACAGCAGATCATCGGACACAGAAGTTCATCGGACGTCAGAACATCGGACACAGCAGGTCATCGGACGTCAGAACATCGGACACAGAAGTTCATCGGACGTCAGAACATCGGACACAGAAGTTCCTTGGACGTTAGAACATCGGACACAGCAGATCATCGGACGTCAGAACATCGGACACAGAAGTTCATCAGATGTCAGAACATCGGACACAGCAGATCATCGGACGTCAGAACATCAGACAGCAGGTCATCGGACATCAGAACATCGGACTCAGCAGGTCATCGGACGTCAGAACATCAGACAAAGCAGGTCATCGGACATCAGAACATCGGACACAGCAGATCATCGGACGTCAGAACATCGGACACAGAAGTTCATCAGACGTCAGAACATCGGACACAGCAGGTCATCGGACGTCAGAACATCAGACACAGCAGGTCATCGGACATCAGAACATCGGACTCAGCAGGTCATCGGACGTCAGAACATCAGACACAGCAGGTCATCGGACGAAAGAACATCAGACACAGCAGGTCATCGAACGTCAGAAAATCAGGCACAGCAGGTCATCAGAACATCAGAACTTCCGAGTCATCAAGTCATCGAACGTCAGGGACATCAGACGCAGCAGGTCACGTCAGTACATCAGACACAGCAGGTCATCGGACGTCGGAACATCGGACACAGCAGGTCATCAGACGTCAGAACATCGGGCACAGCAGGTCATCGGACGTCAGAACATCGGACACAGCAGGTCATCGGACGTCAGAACATCGGACACAGCAGGTCATCGGACGAAAGAACATCAGACCCAGCAGGTCATCGAACGTCAGAACATCAGACACAGCAGGTCATCGGACGAAAGAACATCAGACACAGCAGGTCATCGAACGTCAGAAAATCAGGCACAGCAGGTCATCAGAACATCAGAACTTCCGAGTCATCAGGTCATCAAACGTCAGGGACATCAGACGCAGCAGGTCACGTCAGTACATCAGACACAGCAGGTCATCGGACGTCGGAACATCGGACACAGCAGGTCATCAGACGTCAGAACATCGGGCACAGCAGGTCATCGGACGTCAGAACATCGGACACAGCAGGTCATCGGACATCAGAACATCAGACACAGCAGGTCATCGGACGTCAGAACATCGGACACAGCAGGTCATCGGACATCAGAACATCAGACACAGCAGGTCATTGGACATCAGAACATCAGACACAGCAGGTCATCGGACGTCAGAACATCGGACACAGCAGGTCATCGGACATCAGAACATCAGACACAGCAGGTCATCAGACGTCAGAACATCGGGCACAGCAGGTCATCGGACGTCAGAACATCGGACACAGCAGGTCATTGGACATCAGAACATCAGACACAGCAGGTTACTGTACTATGAAGGAGCAGTCTCAGTCCTGCAAATAGGATCACAACTGGAGGCCCTTCAAAAGCATCAGCTCCAGAAGGTCTTGGGAGCCAACCAGGAGTGGTTTACTTGAAAACCCCAGAAAACCCATCTGTTGGTGTGTATGTAGATTCAGGGATTTTGCTCTTCCCTTTCATCGTCCATCTTACCCATTGCCATCTGAAGTGTGTGAATAAGCACCCTGGCTAAACCACTTCACTCACCTGACAGGTAAAAAGAGAGTGTAAACTCTGGTGTGGACAAGAGGGAACAAAGGACCCCACATTCATTCCACATAGTAGATTAAAGTAGGAAAATCCCTTGGCATAGTTCAATTCTTGTAAGTGTTCTGGTATATTGTAAAAGTGTTTTGCAATTAAGTGGCCATGTGAGATACAAATAACACATATAGTGTAGATTGCATTAGACCAGGAATACACTTCCATGGATTGAAATGCTTTATTATCACCACTTAAAGGGGGAAATATCTAAAGTTCGGTATCATCATATCAATACTCCTGGCGTCATTTGGAAAATTAATTTCAGTGCTGAGTAGCACTATATTAATTAAGCTAGTATTATGAATTGTAGAAGAGTATACTTACTCATAGGGGTAAATGTATCAAGCTGCAAGTTTCCGGCGGGTTTGAAAAGCGGAGATGTTGCTTAGAGCAACCAATCAGATTCTAGTTATCATTTATTTAGTACAGTCTACTAAATGATAGCTAGAATCTGATTGGATGCTAAAGGCAACATCTCCACTTTTCAAACTCGAAGCTTGATACATTTACCCCCTGGTGAGAATTATTGTATCAGCCAACCAATCAAAATAAAACGAAATTCTATTTCTTCTGATTGGTTAGTAAGTCTAAGAGAGTCATGTGACCAGTTGTAGGTGATGTGCATCTGAGTATGTCCATTATGCTGGGACACCAGGAAAGACAAGGTTTTCAATCATGGGTTCCTACCTCTCATTAACCAGACCCCACTGCCCTTGGCTGAGGTCAGGAGGTTTTAATTGCAGGGTTGTTAACTTTTGGGAGTGTGGCCACACCATGTCCATAATAGGAGTATCCAGCCACAGACTGACCAGCCTGGAAGCTAATTATCCTTATGACCGTTGCAGCCCACCCTGCTGGTTACCCCATTATAGAGATAATTAGCCCAAGCTGGCTAGCTTTTGGGATGGTTAGAAAATTTGTTTATTTTACTTTTCACGATGACACTAATACTGTTTAGAAATACTGGCAAATGGCTTTTTGCTGTTATACAGTGGGTGGTCCCTTGTATCAGAGATTAGTAAGAGTATACTCTGATATTTGTTTTACATTTTCAAGACTACTTGTCTTGTTTTTGTGGTGTAACTCGTCTAGTGTCCACATGGTGGAGCTTTTTACATAGTTTTAGGAATAAAATGCGCCCTCATCCCTCTCATTTAAAAATAATTCGAGAAAGGCATGGGTAAGTATAAATCATAGTAGTAACAAAATTTGACTCCTGTTATACAAATAATGAATAATAATTCAAAATGCATTCTTTCCAAACCTGAAGTATAGATTTAATTATATGCTGCTTAGAGCACTAATTTGCTTTACAAGATTTTCTGGTAAAGTGATGTAAAACTCTCAGTCGCATTGTGCTTGAAATCCAAATGTAGGCAGATGACTCTCTGTGCTTTCCAGATGATATAAGAAGGGATCTGGAATCTTAGAGCAACATACGAATGGCCAACTGCTATAGAACTGAATGGAACAAGTTCTGTACAATATAGATCTGGATACAGCCACTTTATTTTAATTTATTTTGGAAAGGTAAGTCATGCAGTTATGGAAGGAAAATCACAAAGTACGGAAAAAAAGTTGGCTTTTTCGTTGTTGTTAATAAATAAAATACAACTGTCCCTATTCCCACCAATAACACTGCCCAAAACGGAAAACTAAAGTAGGTACCATGAGGTTCAAAACTTCATCATGTCCCTAGAAATATTCTGACACATAAGGAATTATATAACCACAACTGAACGTAATGTGTGAAAAGGGAAATATTTTCATTTTCGTTGCAACGTTTGGATCTAAGTGGATGATCTGTGTGGAGTTTGTATATTCTCCCGGTGTTTGTGTGGGTTTCCTCCGGGTGCTCCGGTTTACTCCCACACTCTAAAAACATACTGGTAGCTTAATTGGCTGTTAACAAAATTGACCCTAGTCTGTCTCTCTCTCTCTGTCTGTGTGTGTGTGTGTGTGTGGTAGAGAATTTAGACTGTAAGCTCCAATGGGGCAGGGACTGATGTAAATGAGTTCTCTGTACAGCGCTGCGGAATTAGTGGCACTATATAAATAACTGATGATGATGACGATCTGGATTTAATCTACCTGTGCTCACTTACGTATATGGGAACTGAGACCGAGAGGAGATTATTATTATTATTATCCTTTATTTGTTAGGCGCCACAAGAGTTCCGCAGCGCCGTACAATGCACAAACAGTAGACAGTACAGGGTATTACGTTACTGAACAGTAAACAAAAAAAATACTGACACTTCAGGAGCTCCAAGCAGGCTAATGCAGTAGAGATGGAGCAGAAGAGCTGGTAAGGACACAAGAGGGAGGAGGGCCCTGCTCAATGAGCTTACATCCTAAGGAGATGGGAGCTGACAAGCATCATGCACACTATGGGTCTGATGCAGATTGGGAGGTATGCTTGTTTGTGTAGTGGGAAGGTGACGGGGGTGTTTTGGTGTAAGCTGAGTACAGTACGGGCTTGTGTGGTTAATTGCGAACAGACAGGGACCTGAAAATAGACACATACATATACACCTGAGAAAGCCGTATTATTTGCGGGCGGTTAGTGGCAAGTGCAAATACGCTGCTTTTATGTCTGACTTTGTTCTGTGTAAATTATTTATAATAAAGATGATGGTGAACCTAGTGGGAGGAAATACTGTAAGTCCTATAACATACATATAAAAACATTCCTAAATGCTAAAAACACATAGCAAGTTTATAACCTATATTCATATTATGCTATTTTATTCACATTTATGTGCACATGGTGAGGACTTTTTATGAAAATGTATAATAAACTCTGAGTAAGAACCTTTGAGCGACATGAAGATCTTATCTGGGGTAATAGATTCATCTTGTAACAATATGGCTGAAACAGTCTTCAGATTCCAGATTCTTGTCTGTCTGATTAGAATGAAATGTTTACATATATGTTAGAGAATTATTTATAATGTATTTATAGAAAATAACTTGTATTTTATCTGTTTTTTTATGGTTTTAAGGGAAAGCAACATCTATTGTTTTCCTTGGTATTACTGGCCTAAAATCTGTGCATGGCTTTTATCAAAAATATATAAAAATTTGGAATGTATCATTTTAATCCAGATGTGCTAACACTTCCTTTTTATCACTTGTCACCACCAGATAGAATGAACTCAACCCTGGACTTACTCATCACTGTGAGTAAAAGTACACAGTAATAAGGGCAGACTAAAGGGACGTGTAAGTTATTTTCTGCCTTCACTCTCTGGGGGGTAAATGTATCAAGCTGAGTGTTTTCTGGCGGGTTTGAAAAGTGGAGATGTTGCCTATAGCAACCAATCAGCTTCTACCTGTCATTTTGTAGAATGTACTAAATAAATGATAGCTAGAATCTGATTTCCACCGGAAAAAACTCTCAGCTTGATACATTTACCCCTGGGCCTGATTCATCTTCGAACCAAATGTGAACGCAACTTGCATTTAAAAAAATTGCACGTTATTTGCACACGTGAATTCCCGTTTTCAAATCCAAGTGAATACTTGAATATGGGTATAAGTATGTTCTGATTATATGTTCCTTGCCGTATGCAGATAGACACAACAGACTGCAGAATACGTACATGCATATGTGCAATATAAAGCGCTATCAAAAAAAGTCTAGAAAATAAATGAACCACTCTTAATACTATAATCATTAAAATGTGATAAAATGTAAACAAAATGTATATAAAATGTTTCTTTGCTTTTTTTTAACATGAAATACATAAATCAGGATTTTCTTAATGCGTACTGCACATAAAATGTATTTTTATAGTTTCTCTTCTGTGTCAGTCATCACTATCAGTCGGCACTTACACTTAGCTGGAGCAAGTGATAAGGCTAAAAACCAGATGATTGTGCGTAAGCACGTAAGCACGTAAGCACGGCCTTATTGTACGGTGCCCCTTCCCGCCCCCACGCCGCCGTTCAAGACGCAGGAAGACGGAAGTGTCATTTGCTTTTGGACATCAATTGGATGGAATTGCGTTCACTGGCATAAGGTCTGCTTCTGAGCCTGTGCAGAGCAATCTCACACAAGATACGGCACACAACGGGACTTACGTTACTTTATATCATACTTGCCAACTCTCCCGGAATGACCGCGAGACTCCCGCATTTTGCGAGTGTGGCAATCTCCCGAATTCTGCCCACTTCACTAGGAAGTGCCCCACTTCCTAGTGAAGTGGGCAGAATTAGATCCCAAACGCCGCGATTCCCGGTGAATCGCTGTCAAATGATGCAGTTGCGTCATAACGTCACAGGGGGCGGGGCCAAAATGCCACGATTTTGGCCGTCCCGCCCCCCTCACGCCCCCCTCCACTGGCTGGCTCCCGGAAGGGAGCTGAAGAAAGTCGGCAAGTATGCTTTATATGACCTCATGTCCTCCTAGGCCCACACATATAATGGAATAATAATTTGGTGGGTGGAACACAAAAGCAAATTGATATGAGTAGTTAACAGGACACCATTGGGGTTTGAAGTTACTCATCCATGGTCAAGTTTGAAATGACAGCACATGTCACGCAGTGCAATGGATTAAGGCAGGGGAAAAGGGGGGAGTCTAATGGCACTGTGGGTGTGGCCTTGTCAGAAGACCCGCTGTTGGTGTGACCTTGTCAGAAGACCCGCTGTGGGTGTGACCTTGTCAGAAGACCCGCTGTGGGTGTGGCCTTGTCAGAAGACCGGAGAGCTAGCCAACACAATTTTACTATTAGCATGCACAGAGATAACATAAAAGGTTTGTCTTGAATATGCATTCCCTTTAATTAGAGATAATTAATAATGGTGCAATCCCTGCATAGACTTTACTTAAACAGCACATTTTGTACCATGTTAAGTTAATGCTGACAGTCAGTTTTCCAGCATGTAATCTTATAGTAAAGTGTTCCCTTTGCAATTTGCTCTGTTGGAAAGTTTTCATTTGTTGCCATTGGAATCAATGTTTCTTTTGAGACTCATTCAGAGGTGGAAAAAATATGTATAAAATACGTATTTATAATTTTATATACTACACATGCACACTAAAAATGTGTACGCATACATCTGTATATAGTTTTTTTGTGTGGTATAGTAAGTACTTGTTCACACAAGAGCAACACAATTAGATGCGGACGCACCCGTAGATACATAGTTTATGAGGACTATCTCTCGCGGGTGCTGGAGGGCTGGTGCAACAATCCACAAAGCTGATGATGATGACCTTAAGCTGCATTATGTAGCCGCTTCAGATTGGCTGATTGATCCCTCCAGCAGATAGTAAATAAATCACGACCATATTATGTGGCTGTCTATTCACTTCACTTAATTGACATTTTCATATGGACTACTACAGGAGAGAAGGTTCTCATTTTATTTTTTTTATGGGGAAAACCTTGTATGTTTGCATTTGATTTAATATGTATTTTTTATTTGTGTTATTTGTGTTTGTATTTTATTATATTTTATATTGAAAATGCAACTCGTATTAATAACTGTTCAGACAATATGCTCTCTTGAGTATATTACTTTTTATTACATTATTATATTGTATAACAATAGAGTAATGCGACGTTAGCATTTACAAATAACACTGCTACCTACTACTGCAAACACTGTTCTGTACATTATCTCTACACTACTATGGGGCAGATAAAGTAGCAGAACCTTAGGGAGTCCAGGGAGTGTGGCTACTATGGGGCCCAGGGGTGAGGTCTTTCCCCCTCCGAGACCCCTGTCCCCACGAGGCCCCCATTTTTTGCCACTTCTGAGCAGACCTGTGTGCAGTGAGATCATGCACCAGACTACACATGCTCAGAAAAAGCCCCCAATCTGCTCTTTTTAAGGGAAGAGCTGGAGCCCAGACCGGCATTTCCAGCCCCTTCCCCAATTTTTTATGGGGCCATGGCTGTACACTTTCCTACCCTGGACATAAATATATACCTATATATGATTGTCACAAACTTTTTTTTTACATATGTCTTTTCCTAAGTACATATGGACCGCAAATCTGTCCACTTCTAAATGAGCCTCTTGGTTCCTGCTTATTCCCTGAAGAATGTAACCTGATCTCCAAGTCTGAGTCATCATCACCATTTATTTATATAGAGTCACTGATTCCGCTGCGCTGTACAGTGAACTCATTCACATCAGTCCCTGCCCCATTGGAGCTTACAGTCTAAATTCCCTAACACACACACACACATACAGATATAGAGAGAGAGAGAGAGAGAGAGAGAGAGAGAGAGAGAGAGAGAGAGAGAGAGAGAGAGAGAGAGAAAAGGGGTCAATTTTGATAGCAGCCAATTAACCTACCAGAATGTTTTTGGAGTGTGGGAGGAAACCGGAGCACCTGGAGGAAACCCATGCAAACACGGGGAGAACATACAAACTTCTCACAGATAAGGCCATGGCCGGGAATTGAACTCAGGACCTCAGTGCTGTGAGGCAGAAGTGCTAACCACTGAGCCACCGTGCTGCCCAGTCACCAAGCTCCTTGGTGATTATATGATTATGATGTGATCATGGTATGACAATTAGCAACCTGGTAATCATTAATAGCAGCTTCATTCCTCCTCCATTTGTTATTTGTTAATAATCTTAGACTTAGTGATAGACACCAATAATTATGTGTCGAAGTACTAGGACTGTCGAGAATATCTAGCTCTAAGGTAAAAGGGACTGACATAAGGAAAGAGCCTGTGTAGTCTGATTATTGGTGTCCACAGGAAGATTTCTGAGTAGGTTGGCATTTCATTATAATTGGCCCAAAATCTACTATGGAGGCAAAACCTGGTTTTAGTGAATCAAGTCCTAACACAGATGGCCCAAGAACTTCCTACTAGGTTCTACCACAGGCATGGAACTCAAGATGAAGTTACCAGATTGATTCACATGTCAATCAAGCCATTGAATACTTTCCTTGACAGTTACAAACTCTACTTCATATTAAGATCCAGATCATCTGGTATAGAGAAACAAAGAGTGGGGGTTGTAACTACTGCAAGTAGACCCTCAATTGCATCTAGGTGGGCCTGGGTAGCTACCTTCTATTCCTCTGCTGCTGGGTTATCTGTGACTTTGTAGTTATAACCCGGTTATTTGTCTGTGTATATGGGATATTATATAATGGAGTTCCAAGTGTCCTAAGAATTGCATTATTTAATTGCATTGTTTATCCAGTTAGCATAGTCTTTATAAGGGTTAGCTAAACTTTGTCAGAAAATCTCTGATGTTTTAGTAAGACATCTGCAGAAATATTACCACCTCATAGTCTGTGCAATTGTCCTATTGATTTAATTCCCGAAGCCCTTTTAGGTAAAAAAAAACAGAGTTATGAAAGAGTATATTGAAGAGAATATGAAAAATGACTTATTATAGCATAAACATTACCTGCCGGAATTCTATTTAATGTCCAAGAAAGATGGGAGTCTCTGCCCCTATGCTGAATATCACAGCCTTAGTTACATTACTTGTAATAATAAGTAACCTCTCTAAAAAAAAGCACTGGATAAATCAAGTGTTGTTAATAATGTTATTTGTACACTAAAGGCTGCACTTATACAATTAATGAATTAAACAGAATTTGGCATAAAACAGGCTGGTCAGATCCTAACTATTATTATTATTATTATTATTATCTTTGACTTATAATGTCTTCCTTTGCTACGCGTTTCGGATTATTCTTCTCTACAAGTAATCAGGATACCCTTCAGCAAATACTGCTCAGCTGGAATATTATATAGCCACCTCCTAACCCCCCCCAGTAGGCAATTAAATTAATTAGCACAATTAACATGTGTACATAGTTGTTAAAAGACAATAATAATGTCAACAAAAATAAACTCATATCAAAGGCACCTTCATGAGGAAATTAGATTGATTTTTCACAATTATTTTGTGTGCATAATTGCTCCTAAAAGACAATGATACTAATTAATATATAAAAATAAGGATGATTATAAATACAACAGTAATAAAATGAACTTCAATAAATACATTAAAATCAAAGCATTCATTGAATCCTATACGTATCATAGTTTTCCATGAAAACCACAGTGGCTTAGTGGTTAGCACTTCTGCCTCACAGCACTGGGTCATGAATTCAATTCCTGACCATGGCCTTATCTGTGAGGAATTTCTATGTTCTCCCCGTGTTTGTGTGGGTTTCCTCCGGGTGCTCCGGTTTCCTCCCACACTCCAAAAACGTACTGGTAAGTTAATTGGCTGCTATCAAATTGATCCTAGTCTGTGTGTCTGTCTCTATCTGTGTGTCTCTGTTTGTGTGTATATTAGAGAATTTAGACTGTAAGCCCCAATGGGGCAGGGACTGATGTGAATGAGTTCTCTGTACAGCGCTGCAGAGTTAGTGGCGCTATATAAATAAATGGTGATGATGATGTCTCAAACTATGCCCATGGTTATATATAGGTATACATACCACAAAACCTCAAAGAAAAGGTATCGTCAGTATTACGAGTATCTGAAAATGTTTTTCTTGGTTTTCTTAAAATGTGGCTGATGTTCTTAAATGCATTATTTACGGTCCTAATCATATGCCACACATATTGCAATCCCACATGTGCAATTGCGAATGAGGCTTGGCAAGATATATCCCCTTCAATGGAAAAATGTAACCACGTCTACAGGAGGTAAATACAGTACAATTACGCACTCCATAAATGCACATTTTGCATCTGTTACAAATAAAATTAATTCTTCTGTATCAGATTTGAATCCAGGAACTGATGGGGAAAGTCTGGAGGTCGGAGTACGTGTAAATATCTCCCTTTCTCTAAAGTAATATTTTTAATGCTGGGACCATTTTTAGGACAAACCATTTTTATTGATCATGGATTCAATAAAGTAATTGTGTTTTGCCAACTTTGAGTAAAAGATCAAGTAATGCTGTCAGTATTTTACTGGCTGTACAAGTAAAAATTAAATTAATTAGAGAAACAATTTAAGTACTGACTAAAGTCATCTAAACCTTCCTGATATGCAGTCCAGATTAAAGCCATCATCTATGTAATATTTCCATTTAATAATGAATAATAAAAATATAGATATTTGGACCAGATATGAACGCCCATTCACTAGTCAGGCTTGGGGCCAGTGTAGTTCACATTGTGGCTCCCAGATGTTATAAGTAAAAAGTATATTGATATTTAAATAATACAATTAAAAAAATCCTGTGATTCTCTGGTAGGTTGATTTATTCTAGAACCATACAGCTTCTTCAATACAATGCACATGATGGAAAACTGACTGATAGATAAGTATAATAATTTGATTTCACAGGTGTCTAACCAATAGTGGGATTCCCACTTAATGTTTAAATTCTTTACTAAAATCAGTAGAGTCTTTGGTGTATGAAGTAAGGGCATGCACTATGGGTTGTAGGAATGAGTCAAGATATTTTGATCGTAGTGAGGTAAAGGATTGTATGCCAGATATGGTTGGTCTATGCGGGTGTTCTTGAGGATTTTTAGGAATGTTTGGGAGTGGGTGAAAGACTAGGATCCTATGCCTTTTACATACAAAAATCAAATTCTGTTTGGGCAATAGTCTCTTTAATTAAACCTCCTTCATTATTTTCCTTTATTGTTAAATATCAGTGGATATTTACTAAAAAGGTTTAATAAACATTTTCGAAGTATTATTGTCTGAAAATATGTATAAGCACTCCTTTATGATAGGTTATCTTAGTCAAAATGACTATGACCCCACCTTTATCTGGTTCTGTTGCTGAGTTACAAGTTGTTGAAGGGCAAATTTTTTTCTAATTTCTCTACCATTTAAATTAATTTTGAATGTAGATATGGAATTTTAAGAAAGGCTAAAGCATTTATATAAAGCTGCTTAATATAAGATGGGTCCAATTTATATGCATCTGGGGTGGACTGTAAATTCTGCATATGTTTTTCATGAATTGGAAGCTACTCACCTAGTAGATGTGTAAGTCCAACCAGTGGTTATGGGCAGAACGGTGGTGTAGTGGTTAGCACTTCTGCCTTACAGCACTGCCGTCATGAGTTTAATTCCAGACCATGGCCTTATGCGTGAGGAGTTTGTATGTTCTCCCTGTGCATGCGTGGTTTTCCTCCGGGTGCTCTGGTTTCCTCCCACACTACAAAAAACATACTGGTAGGTTAATTGGCTGCTATCAAAATTGACCCTAGTCTGTGTGTGTATTAGGGAATTTAGACTGTAAGCTCCAATGGGGCAGGGACTGATGTGAGTGAGTTCTCTGTACAGCGCTGCGGAATCAGTGGTGCTATATAAATAAATGATGATGATACTATAATGTATGTCTAGACGTGTACTTGATCTGGGAGTGTCCTGTAATTTAAGCCTATGGGACAGAAGCTTCCAGGGTGGTTCAGATAGTAATTGAAATGCCAATTTTTCTCAACTTTCAACCTACACTATTAGATTTGGTTGATGACATCACTACATCTAGTATTATGCTAGGAGATATAATCCTTTGGCTCCACCAGTATAGGTAGACCTCCAGTCCAATCAGTGCCCTTACAACCTATAAAAACCCTATTTTCTTACAAAATTGCCCAGGCACAGAGGCCTGGAGAAAAGATAGAGTGGGTCTAGCTCGGGTGAATTATTTGATAGTCACAGGTGATCTGGGGAAGTGATCAACATCGTTTTATTTAGTGAAGGAAGGAGGTATGTAGAAAGAAGTCAATGTGAGATTGGTGTTCTCTTTTAAATGGAGTAGCTGGTGTATAATAGACAGGCCCCTTTTCAGTGCATCTTGTAAATGTTAAAATAAATTCCGTAAGTCCTGGGCCCACAGTTGTAAATGTCTTATATTTACCCTGGGATATTTGTATTATATCTTTTCCACTTATAATATATCATTATAGCGGTAATCCAAAACCTACCAACTCTATGTTTTTAGATTTGTGAGATTAAACCTAGATAGCGGCTTTCGTTGTGAAATCTGTCTTACATCTGGACTACAACAGCAGCTCTCGTTTTGACTATGCCAAATAATGTGAAACTCTTTTGTTCCTGCGAGGCTTCAGATCCCTTTATGCCTTTCACATTTTTAATTGATTTTTGTTAGCTGGAAATATGTTTTAGTGCCCTCTGGCAATAAGGGTATTAATTAAATGGGAAAACGTGATACTGACTATAAGCATGTTGTCTGTAGTAATATGAATTTTTATTAAGCAGTGGCCTTTTACCAAATCACATTCTAGAACCTGAAGACTCGGACCAAGTTGTCAAATTAAAGTATAATTTTGATGAATAAAGTCTCCGATTTTGCATGTTTAATTTTGCAAGACAGCAGATGTCAGCGATCATAAAGGTGATTGAAGTTTAGATAATGTAACTTTTCGCCTGCCTGTTTTACATTTTAACTTTTTGACCTCTGTATTTCTTTATAACTGTGACAGATTTACGGAGAGTGCGGCTACAGATAACAGGAAGAGGAAGTCAGTTTATGGCTAACATTCTCAAGGAGTCTAATTAGCAGAAATATGCATTTTTATTGACTTCTCAATCAGTTTGAGCCGAGCGGAAACTGGAGCAGCCTGTTAACATCACATGTAAAACAATTTTTACAAGTAATCCACCGAGCTTTGGCTCTGCGGAGCGCTGCGAGTCACGGCAAAATTTACATATTTGTTGCCTATAGCTAAATAAATTAAAAGATAAAGAAAGCTGAAATATTAACTCTATTTCAAGCTTCATATAATCACTAATGGTGTTTAGATTTAAAAGGGAAATAGACCCTATGTAAATTGATGGCTGCCAGGCTGGGGTCTGAAGGGCCCAACGGAATGTTTAGGTCCACTCTTCCAACTGAACATCATATGTAGAACACATGCTAAATAGCCATAGATGCACCACAAAAGTAAACAGACACAACTAACAATCACTTGTAGCCAGGGCTAGATGTACTTCATTGGGACCTATTAGCACACAGCCTTGGCTCTCTAAGCCCCTAACCATCCACTAACCACACTTTTAAACAGAATAGCCTAACTCTAAAGTCCTCAACACCATTTGCGCTTGTAAGATAATTATTTGGGGGAAAAAGAAAATGTCCTCACTGTTTATTCTATGTCCTCCTACATAGGCACACTGAGGGGGTTTTTCCTAGTGCCTGGAAACCCCCCTCCAAGCCTGGGGCACTGTATAATTGAGGTGACTGGACCCTGCTCCACTTCACACGGCTCTGCTTGAAAAGGGAGAGCTGCGTGCACCTAACAGTAGTGCACGCAACATTGCCAATGTATATTATAGGGAAAGGAAGAGTTGGAGAGCAGCCAAGCACTGTCTAATATTATAGCCATGCCCCCATGCCCACTGGTAGCGTGGTGTGGAAACCCCCCTCTACAAATCCTGCGTTTGCCCCTGTCCTATGTGAAGGAACTCACCATGACATGTCACGCAGGTGCCGCTGAGGCCAGGATGCAGGCAGTGATGTTTCCTCTCTGTAGATGGAGTACCAGATAAGGCGATAAAGCCCAGCACATAACTTAGGACACCAGGAGGTAAATTTATCAAGCTGCGGGTTTGAAAAAGTGGAGATGTTGCCTATAGCAACCAATCAGATTCTAGTTATCATTTTATAGAATGTACTAAATAAATGATAACTAGAATCTGATTGGTTGCTATAGGCAATATCTCCACTTTTTCAAACCCTCAGTTTGATGAATTTACCCCCAGATATTCCTCTGCATATTAGGCTTAGCCCCAAATATGACTCTGCATATTTAAGTTTGCACCAGAAATTGTTCATTGTATAAAACATAACATCGGATATTGCTCAGTACATAAACCAAGCCATCAGATGTGGCTCAGGATATAAACCATGGCATCAGATATTGTTCAGTATATAAAACATGACATCAGATATTGCTCAGGATATAAACCATGGCATCAGATGTGGCTCAGCATATGGTGGCTTCTAAGTTTTGGAGCTGTTTCCTAGATTTGACAAATATTTGACCAGTACATACTGTAAGTTCTAATATAAGTGTTTTCAGAAAACAAAAACAGGAAACAAAGCCACAAACTAATGCATAAGCTAAAACTTGTCTGATATTCAGTATTGTTTTGAGAGGTATTGTGTCTAAGAAAGCTTAAACTTTACTTTGGAGGTTCTGGGTTAAAAGAAGGTTGAGTACCCTTACGGGGACTCCCCTGGTATTTCCCTAAATCTGTCTTTTTGAGGTCACTTTGGAGGAAAACCGAAATAAATCTCTTTAAATACAATTGGGCAGCACTGGGGCTCAGTGGTTAGCACTTCTGCCTCACAGCACTGGGGTCAGCAGTTCAATTTCCGACCAAGGACTTATCTGTGTAGAGTTTGTATGTTCTCCCTGTGTTTGAGAGTGTGTCCTCCCACATTCCCAAAAAAACATTCAAGTTATAAAAAGCGCTATATAAATAAATGGTGATGATTTTTAACATGAAATCTCTTGCTAAAGTTATTATAGCCTGAAAATAGTTAGCCAATGAACCCCCCATGGTACAAAACTGGTTATGCCTGGTCAATGACACTATGAGCCAGGAGAGATTTATGTATACAATCAGAATGGTTATCAATACCATAAAATTTGGTGTCATTGCTACAATTCCAGGTTGGTCACACGGGATGAAGTGACAGAATAGGAGAGAAGCAGATATTTCTCTTTATACTCACTTTAACGGAGCACACAGACCTGTTTAGCACACACACACAATGTACAGGTTTGACTATTACCCTACAATACTCATTTAAGTACCATTATTTATGCATAATGGACCTGATTCATCTTGGAATCAATGTGAACGCAATTTGCTCAATGTGAACGTTAATTGCACACACGTAGGCCTGTATCAAGTACAGGCGCTTCTCAAGAAACATTTCCATTTTAATATGGATATAAGTACGCTCTTCAAATATGTTACTTGTCGTATGCAGACAGAACAGGATACACACAATGCATATGTGCAATATAAAGTCCCATCAGAACGCATGCAAACAAACCACTATAAAATAAATTAACAACTCTTAATAGATATTCATTATTAAAAATACATAAAAAAATAATAATGTTTATTTACATGAAATCCATAAATCATAATGTTCTTAATGCATACTGTACTGAAAATGCATTTTTATAGTTCAGGCCTATAAACCTGTCAATCATCACTATCAGTCAGGACTTACACCTGCCCTGTAGCTGGTGTAAGTGTGACGGCTAAAAAACACGAACCTGAGAGATGCCCAGTGCTTGAATCGGACAATGTGCATGCGCTTGACCTCAGTATATCCATACTGTATGTTGCCTACATGCGTCAGCCCTTCAAGTTATAGGCAGTAGGAGGTTTCATTTGCATTTGGACATGAATTGTTTGCAATTGCGTTCACATGAGTAAGGTTCATTTCTGAGCAGGCACAGAGCAATCTAACGAACGAAGAACTTCGCAAGAGATTAATCAGGCCTAATATGTCTATGCTTAAATCCTGCAATCCACACTAGATTGAGAAGTGAGGGTATGTGTCGGTTAGTTGATGAGTACCTTTCAATGTTTGCTGAGGGAGCTTTATCTGTTTTTGTTTTGTAATGTTTGTTTGTATGAAACAAAAGTTTTCAATTAAAGCACCTGATTTAAAAAAAAATAAAAAAAAAAGGACCATTTGCCTAACCCGTCCTGAGATTAAAACTACCTTGAGCCTAAGCGGTGACAAAGCCTTGTTTTAGTTTTTTGGGCAGCACAGTGGCTAAGTGGTTAGCACTTCTGCCTTACAGCACTGGGGTCATGAGTTCAATTCCCGACCATGGCCTTATCTGTGAGGAGTTTGTGTGTTCTCCCCGTGTTTGCGTGGTTTTCCTCCGGGTGCACCGGTTTCCTCCCACAATCCAAAAAACATACTAGTAGGTTAATTGGCTGCTAACAAAATTGACCCTAGTCTGTGTGTATCTGTGTGTGTGTGTGTGTGTGTGTGTGTGTGTTAGGGAATTTAGACTGTAAGCCCCAATGGGGCAGGGACTGATGTGAGTGAGTTCTCTGTACAGCGCTGCGGAATTAGTGGCACTATATAAATAAATTGTAATAATAATAATAATAATAATAGATAGAGGCAGGAGAGAAGTTCAAACAACTGTTTATTTGAATATGTTGAAAACATCCAGAGTAACCGATAATCATATACAGAAAAAACACAGCTTGCTACTGATTAATAAGCGCAGGCAAAAGTTCTTTAGTAATGGCAGTCTCTGAGAGCTATAGTGAATTAAAGATATCCAAGAGACACTGGCAGGCTGTAGTAGAAGCAGACTAAGTACCCACAAGATGCAGTCTTGGTAATGGAGAATATTCAATATTCCTGATCGCATGAAAGCAGCAAAACTCCAAGCGCAACTGATATGAGCCCAGAGCCCCTCGTTGCAGTACCAGCAGGCAGAGTGATATAGAAATATTTCTTTCCTAGCCAGCAGACAGTTAATATAAAGGTAGTTCTATGTTCAAGCTCCTGTTCTCACAGAGACCGAATTCACAGTGATCTGAATGCCCTAATGCTGAGTTAGGATAACAATGCTATTGGCCAGGGTGCAGAGTCTGATGTCTTTATATGCTATTAGCCAGGGTGCAGAGTCTGACATCTTTGTATGCTGTTTGCCAAGATTGTAGAGTCAGAGTTGAAGCAGAAATCCGTAAACTGAAGAATCCCAGAAAGGAGAATGTGTAGGAGCTCAGAGCCCAGAGTAAACTCTATCACTGACAAAGAAACATAGAAAAGGAGGTTTGTTTTAAATTTGAAAGGACTGATAAGTTCAGGAGAGAAGCACAGGCTAATGTAATGAGACAAGTGTGCAATGACTCATGCTCACAATAGTTGAAGAGATAATGTCAACATACACAGTCAACGACTCATGCTCACCAGAGTAAAAGAGGCAATCCCAATATCCTAACATCTTGTGTCTATACCTAATTTTTACTATGCACCTTGTCTGGCTACTATTGCCTAAATTAGAGATGGAAACATTTGCCCCATGATTTTTCTATATTTATATCAACCAGTGCTAAAAAAACCACAATTATTATTGGAAAATCAGTGGGAATAACAGGAGCTGACGGTTGCATCCCGGATGATAAGGGTCACGATGGGAAGTATGTAATCTCTTTGAAGTTTGAAGGACATATATCATTCATAATGCTGTAAAGGCAAAATGAGGGAAAGCAGTATCTATCATTCCACGGGTAGAGTTAAATATGAAACACACCATCTGTTACCCATATTGTAGTTGGATATGTTTCAGAGATTTCAGAAAATATATATCAAGCAAGTTCCTTCCCTATTCACTCCAGTAGAACTTGTCAAGCAGCCAGTTACACTGTTTCTGTTAACCCTTAGTGCAGCATACATGATAAGTGTAAAGGTGGTTTTTCCAGAAAGCAGCACAAATGCATCAAAGTCTATGGTGTATGCAGATCATTTTATTATAAACTAGGGGATATACAATACACTTTGTTTAAATATGTTGTAATGCACAGCTCCTTCTTACCTATGTCTCATGTTATAATTTAGGAAACATGCAGACACTCAGAAGCTTGTAAGATATATTTCAGTCCGGGATGTATAGCGTGTGTGGGAGTGAAGTTAATACGATGCAGTGAGTCCTTCCTCCGCACAATGTTTTTCCAGAATACCCCTAGGTGCTGCGGTTGCTGTTTATTTAATGTTCTGCATCTCCCAGCTATTGTATAGACTTTGATCTGGCATGAGGGTCTGTAGATCAATAGTCTGAGGTGAAACTGAGATGAGTCACTCTGTCAGATCGCCTTTGACGTCTCTCCGCTGTACCTCTTCCTCTACCTGTTTTAGCTCTGGTGCGGTCTGTCCTTCAGTTTAGGTTACACAAATCTTAAAATGTAGAACCATCTCTTCAGACTTAAATGTGAACTACACTCAAAATTATTTTTTAAAATTCATATCCAAGTTTATAACAATGCCTTGTAAATCCTTATGCTCACATCATCTATCTATCTATCTATCTCATCTTTATCTATCTATCTATCTCATCTTTATCTATTTATCTATCTATTCTATCTCATATCTATCTATCTATCTCATATCTATCTATCTATCTCATCTTTATCTATCTATCTATTCTATCTCATATCTATCTATCTATCTATCTATATCATATCTATCTATCTCATCTTTATCTATCTATCCATCTC
This sequence comes from Mixophyes fleayi, assembly GCF_038048845.1. Taxonomy (NCBI): domain Eukaryota; kingdom Metazoa; phylum Chordata; class Amphibia; order Anura; family Limnodynastidae; genus Mixophyes; species Mixophyes fleayi. The sequence continues at coordinate 19,637,944 of NC_134413.1, forward strand.
ATCTCTATCTATCTATCTATCTCATCTTTATCTATCTATCTCATCTTTATCAATCTATCTACCTATCTATCTCATATCTATCTATCTAATCTCTATCTATCTATCTCCTCTTTATCTATCTATCTATCCCATCTTTATCTATCTATCTATCTATCTAATCTATCTCATATCTATCTATCTAATCTCTATCTATCTATCTATCTATCTAATCTTTATCTATCTATCTCATCTTTATCTATCTATCTATCCCATCTTTATCTATCTATCTATCTATCTATCTCATCTTTATCTATCTATCTATCTCATCTTTATCTATCTATGTCATCTTTATCTATCTATCTAGCTATCTCATCTTTATCTATCTATCTATCTATCTCATCTTTATCTATCTATCTATCTATCTATCCAGCTATCTCATATCTATTTATATATCTCATATCTTTATATCTATCTCATATCTATCTATCTCATCTTTATCTATCTATCTATCTATCCCATCTTTATCAATCTATCTATCTATCTATCTATCTATCTATCTATCTATCTATCCCATCTTTATCTATCTATCTATCTATCTATCTAGCTATCTATCTATCTATCTATCTATCCCATCTTTATCTATCTATCTATCTATCCCATCTTTATCTATCTATCTATCTATCTATCTATCTATCTATCTAATCCTGCAGTGTGTGTTGTCTGTCTGCAGACAGTAAGTGTTATATAGGCAGAGAGTACTTATATCCATATTCAACTGGAAACGTTTCTTCAGATCCTCTTCTTGTTGAATATGGACTTACCTGCATGAATTTCCGTCCAAATTTAAAAAAACAACAATTTGCGTTCACTTTGCGTTCCTTGGTGAATCAGGCCCACAATCTTCTGTATGTGCAATAGGCTCAAATAAATCCTTAGCTGTTGTACCACAGGTCCACACTTCCAGCAGGACAGGATCCAGTTCTATTAGTGATGATGGGAGAAGAGACGCTTATTCTCACTCGTTTACAAAACTGGCCACAATGGCTCCATGATATTTACATTTGGTGATTGCGCCGACCACAGGTGAGGTTGAATTTCGTCTTCATGTTCTGCGGTCTGAGATTGAACACATCTGGTTGTGTGTATAGGGGACGCTATCATCCTGAAATAATTAATTTATTGCAGCAAACAATGCCTATATCATTGGATGCAAATTATCATCTCAAACATCAACACAGTCACTGTCATAAATTATAAAATTCAGGTTTATAATAGGACTTAAGGAATACCTTGATATTGCTGCCCAGATCATTATATCCATGTTTAACTGGTGGTAGTAAGTCATCAGGATTATAGGCTTCCTTAAAAATTCAGCAAACATAAAAATACCAAACATTGTAGAAGACTTAAGGGGCTAGATTTACTAAGCTGCGGGTTTGAAAAAGTGGGGATGTTGCCTATAGCAACCAATCAGATTCTAGCTATCATTTTGTAGAAGGTACTAAATAAATGAAAGCTAGAATCTGATTGGTTGCTATAGGCAACATCCCCACTTTTTCAAACCCGCAGCTTAGTAAATCTAGCCCAAGGGGTCAAAAGCCAAACTCACAGACTGGTATTGGACAAGAAATGGTAAGGATGACAGAGGGCAGGAATTGGCCAGACGTAGCATAAACGCCAATGTTATTATATTGAATAAATAGTGTTGAGCTCCTTAGCAAGAGTTAACTTAACATTGAGGGGTTAGAAATGATTAGCCAATCGGTTTTAGGGCTTAGGGAGGGGCTACGCCAGGGAAGGCTTATAAGGGCGTTAAGTGACAGCTGGATTTCTCTTGCCTTCTGGAAAGTTCCTCGCCCACCCTGGACCTTTGTTTGGTTTTGTCTGTCTGCTGTGCTTTGTTGCTCAGCTTTTTTTTCCTGAAAGGTTCAGTTGGCGGAAAGCAGTCCACTCAGCGGCCATCATGACACATTCCAGTGGCGTGTTGGGCACTCTCCCCTTACAGGGAGGGGCAGTTAGATAGACTACCTCTTGGGGGAGCTATGGGGCACCGGTTAATTGGTGCGCCTCAGCTAATGAGCCAAAATGGGGTAGAGTTGGGCTCCACCACCTAGACACACAAGGCTAAGATATTTCCCAAATTAAAACCAGGGAGTGTTCTACCTACAAGGTGAGCACTGCAACAACACTACCTGCCTCCTTGATTAAAACTCTGGTGATTCCACCTCTTGCTCTCCCTACTCCGACACTAAGTGGCCCCCCATAGCCAAAAGGTGTGCCAGGAACGAGGACTGTCCTGCCTGCCCCCCCCCCCCCCCCCCCATCCCTTCCTTTATGCTGGTGGTACATGGGCTGCTTGGAGATCATATTTTACTACTAGGGCACATTCAGCACCTTCACCCTCATATTTATTTGACCATATGTCACATTTCCAATCATTGGATGTCCAGTTCCTGTGTTCATTAGCAGCTCTACTGTAGATTGAGTGTTGAGTTCTGCAATTACCTGAAATGCAGAATTTTTTTGAGTATTGACAAGCCTGTTCAATGTACGCTTGTATCTTTCAGTAATCTTGGTTTTTCAACCACAATTCTTCCGAATAGATGCATTTTTTGCATCCCTTGTAAAAACCATCATAACCTTGGACACAGTTCCTCCACATACATCAAACAAAATAGCTGCTTCCGTCACAAGACGCCCTGTGTGTGTTTTCTGGGGGTAGGTCTTAGAATCCCAGTATAGAGGTAGTTTAATATTTTTTTTTGCAATTATAACCCATATCCCCTATTTATCTGTTGATTAGATACACACTATGGATGAGATGTGTGGGGTCAATGTTTGTTAAAGAGTCATTAAAGAAGGATGTTTAAGAGTGAGCATTTGTGGAACAAATTATAAGAAGGGTAGTGGTCATTCCTCATGCACTATTGGATCAAAAATGTATTTTAATTGATAGACACTCACTATGAATTTCTTTACTGCGACAACAAATGGTGAAAAGTGGCTAGTTCACACCTATCCTCCACTAACGTCTGAAAACTGTATTAAAATAGGATGAATGGTTTCACCGTTGTAGTCTAAAAATGTTTGCACCACCTTAAAATTTTTAAAAGCAGCATGACCTACTTCCCATGTATTAACGCATACTAACAGTATGATATATTATATTCGTAAAACACATGAAAAGTGCATTGATAACGCATATATAAAATACGTAAAAATAAATATGTCAAAAGCGCCACTTATGTTCATTGCATTTTAGCTATTTTCCCGGTGCTCATGTCATGTCTTCAATTATGCAATGTCCTAAAAGCATTCAAATATTAATCAAATACTGACCTTTATTTTAATTCCTCCATCAAGATTAATATGTGAAAAAAAACATTTAAAAGGTAACTATTTCAGAGTAAAAAAATCCTATAATTTAGCCATTATCACCAAATTGACCCTTGTATGTCACAATACTGTATTTATTCAGGAAACATAGCTTGATTATGAATGGGTCTCCCAGCCTCCCATTGTGTTAATATGTATGACCGTTGCACTCACAAAAACAATTCACTTGTGAAACTGTGGAACTTTGCAGCTTAATTTTAATGGGCAAACGTCAATCTTTCTTTCACTTTGATAATGCCTAAGGTTAGCAATTCTCTCTCAGAGTTTAGCATAATCATAATTATATTTCTAAAGCATAGACGTTTCCCAAAGATTAAAATGTGCTCATTCCGTTTCGGAATCTGATCTGTCTGTGGGAAATAAAAAAAGTGCAGACTGCTGTAATGTGCACTTAGCACTGAGGTGAATAGTGGGAAGTCAGTCTGTACATATTCCCAGGGAACCTATTGTATAGCTCTGATATTGCAGGATAGACCTTACTTTATTGAAAATCACTAGTTGTTTGCTCCTCCCTTCCTGTCCTGGTATTTAGTATGACCTACCCAAAAACAATAACTGATATATGACTTTGTTAAAATACAATGCTACCGTACAACAGGAAAGTACTGCTGGTTTATTACAGACATCTCTAACTTAATGAGCGTTTAGGAAAAAACAATATTGAGATAAAAAGTAGCTCCAGGTATTAGTAAAATATACCACATTTAATGATTAGATTGTCCAGTTCATCTATTTAATTCATGTCAATATCTTCAGTAAGAAATGAGTGAGTAATATAATAACCCATTTATAAAGATAGAGGACCAAATAATAATTCACGGCTTACTATGCAAATATAATACAGTAGATATTTTTTTGGAACCGAAGTTGGGAGATTGTGAAAATGTATTTGCAAACCGGGGGCCTGATTCACCAAAACACAGATTCTGAGCTCAACCTGCATTTGGTTTAGAACGGACGTATTTCGGGTTTGCCAGGGGCGCACGGAGGATTGTCGGGGGGGTTTCTCCCCGCCGACCCAAAAAAACACCAAAAAATAAAAACCTGAGAGAGAGCTGCTGCGCATGCGCAGCAGCTCCGTTTCGCCAACGCTGTCCTAAACAGCAGCAACGGCGCTGTCTAAGAAGCGTCTGCGGAAGTGCTGTATACAATACAGCACCGCCGCGGACGCTTCTTTGACAGCGCCGTGGCTGCTGTATAGGACAGTGGCCACTCAGTTAGCGCAGGGGGGGTTTCTAGAGACTCAGAAACCCCCCCCTGCGTGCGCCACTGTTTGCGTACTCCCGGATTCATCAAGGCGCGGATCTCAAGATACGCTCGCTGTTGAATTCGTGTGTAGGTCTGTGGGGTCTACTACACACGATGCTGCACGATACAGTCAAAGCCTATGTGGATTATTAATTCGCAAAAGAACTCACAGAAATAAAAGGCATTAAGGATCAAACGGTAAAAAAAAAAAGGTTTTTTTTATTTATTTTTTATTTCCCATGAACTACATTTATTAGGATAATCTTCTACTGAGCATGAAATACATTTTCACAGTTGCTCATGGTTGCAAACACATGTTATAGCATGCATACAAAACTGCCATCCCTACTGTTCAGGACTAGCTCTGTAGCTGGAGCTATAGATACAGTAGAAAAGCAAGTAACTTGGAGATACCCAGAGCTGGATTCAAATGTGGCTGTGTGCGCTCGAGTCTGGCACGCCCTTGGTTTTGACTATGGCAAAACGCCCCTTCTCCGCCCCGTTCATTTCCCGAAATCGTAGGCTAAAGTACATATTCTGTGCATTCGAAGACAGAGCAGACAGGGCTGCGTTTACTGGCATATGTGTACGATACACTCAAAATTGGCAGATATACGTGCCTTGCTGAACAAGGCCCCCGGGTGTCTATCTTACAGAGCTGCATGTAGCAAATTTTGTAGCAAACTGTGAGCTGTGCACATTTTGCAGTTGGGAACCAAAGGACACAAGGAGTGTTTCTCACCAATGTGCAGAAGGCACAATCATGCAACGCATTATATAAAAAATAAGATTTTGTTTCGCATGACAAGATAGTTACACGTCCTGGTCTGGAAGGAGATTACAAATAATTGAAACGCGTGTATGATTTTGCAGGCAGTAAAAGGGTTGTTAGCTTTACAGATGCACCTGAAACTTACCATCTGAAAGGTGGAAGAATTCAACACATTTCCATCAATTTAATCTAAGTCCCTTGCTTCACCTAAGGGCAAATAAGACACAATAAATTTATATATATATATATATATATATATATATATATATATATATATATATATATATATATATATATATATATATATATATATACACACACACACACAAACTAATGCATTGAAAAGTGTAAATATTTGTTAAAGGTAGCCCTACATACCCTTTTAAAGTCAGGAATTACAGGAAACACAAAAATGGGTCAAGCATGCTGTATTTTGGGACTTATCGGAGTGTCCTAAGTGGTGACATTTTTATGTAAGACATGAGACTTTGGGCTAGATTTACTAAGCTGCGAGTTTGAAAAAGTGGGGATGTTGCCTATAGCAACCAATCAGATTCTAGCTTTCATTTATGTAGTACCTGCTACAAAATGACATCTAGAATCTGATTGGTTGCTATAGGCAATCTACAAGTCTACAATGCTGGCGCTCATCGACATGAACAGGAGTACCATTAATTTGATCAATATAGACACTTGTGTATGGGCAGACCAGTAAAAATATGCATAGTTGCCCATATATAGATGAAACATGTAAGTGGCACTCTTCCTAAATTACTTCCAATGTCCATGATTTGTAATACAGCACTATACCATTGATCTTGCTAGCACCTCTTATTTTTGTGTACAATGTGCAAGTTATGGTTCACCAAAGGGGCCATATTTAATGGTCAAGTCCAATGGTCATGTCACATTGGTGTAGTGTCCATTTGTCCAGCTCAAAAGACACATATCTCACTAAGGCTGGGTACACAATACAAAAACTTTCGACCAATTTGTTATCACTAACGATTTTACAAATGACTGAAGTTACAATCAGCCTGCCGATTCATATATATACACTTACCCTCAGATCTGTGCTTTTCATCTGGTCCAAGAGCAGTGTAGTCGGTCATTCCTGTCACACTGATAAAAGCTGGGTATACACAAGATAAACTTTGACTTTTCCACAATGTCATTATAAATTTCGTTAGCTTCTGTGACTCTGAAACAAAATATTCAATCTCAGTACGAACAAAAAAATTATTCCACTACAGCACTCTCTATATTTAACAACACAGACACAGTGACAAGTTCCTACTCTCTTTTTGGGCAGACAGTCGTGTCAGTGCATACTCACTGCAGGATCGGAAGGCGGTCGGAACGAGATTTTAAGTTTTGCTGAACAATCAAATTAAATGACGATCGGTACTTTGGAACGACTGTCATTCATTGTGCAAGTAAACATACTGGTGCGACATCAGGCCAAACGGTTGTTTATCAGGTGTTTGGCGCGATACTTGGCTGAAAAACCTGTAGTATGTACCCAGCCTAATACCGCAACCTTAAGCTCTACTAATGGCAAATCAAAACACTGCAATGATATGGACTCATAAAGTTCCTATATATTAATATAGCAATCCTCCAATACCATGAGAGGCAGTGGACAAAACCTGAATTGAAAATTCTGTGAGTTATTATTATTATTATTATTATTATCATTTATTTGTTGGGCGCCACAAGGTTTCCGCAGCGCCTTACATAGTACAAACAGTAGACCATACAGGGTGAAACATTACAGAACAATAAACACAGAGTACCAATGCTTCAGAAACTCCGGGCAGACATATGGAGTAAAGACAGAGCAGAAGATTCGGTATGGAGACAGGAGGGGAGAGGGGCCCTGCTCATGCGAGCTTACATCCTAAGGGAAGGTGGACAAAAAGGCACGAAAGGGAGGCAGTGATACGAGGGAGAAAAAGGGGCAGGGGAGAGGGGGGAGAACTGCAGAGTAGATGAGGGGTTAAGTGGATGGTTGGAAGGCTTTCAGGAACAGGTGAGTTTTGAGTGCCCGTTTGAAGGAGCATAGATTGGGTGTGAAACGGATGGAGCGAGGGAGGTCATTCCAGTGCAGGGGGGCAGCTCGGGAGAAGTTTAGAATAAGAAGTTGACTATATGACTAGTGCAAGTTCCATATACCATAAGTTGGTGAGATATAAACATACAGGATTAAAATGTAAAGCAAGTACATAGTAACCAAATATTGCCCTGTGTCTCCTGATATTATCAAACTCTATGACCAACTGAAGAGCTTCGAATGTTGAGTATTGGTATAACATTTGAAATTGTTTTGAATAGTAGCATCTATTGATGAGATGTGGGCATGTCCACCTTATATAGGCAGGCCTTGTGTACTTTGCCCTTATGTGGATCAATTTCTTCAATAATCTTTTCCTATAGAACATAAAATAATATGCTCAGATTTGGCTACATACTGCATATAGTCCAAGGGAATTTGTGTTTCCTACCACCAGTATGGAAGGCATCAATTCCATAGATAGCATCGAGGGGGAACTTATAAGTACATGTAAAACATGCGCACAATCAATTACTTCAATCAGTTATCACTCCCAGAAGATTTGTCATACCACATACTATACTTTAGAGATTTCCAGTACTGGCATTATGGGATAATTTCATTATTACATTTAACATGCTTGGTTTCTACAAATGTCATTACATGAATCCATCCCAGCACTGTTACTTATGATTGTGTTGGCCGTGTAATCAGGTGCCATTGGGAAGCACTATATTCATTATCAGTGTGCCTAAGTGCATGCACTCTACATTTGTAACCATAATCAATCAACACAGTATGTGAGTATTCAGCACATAGGGTGCATGTATTTTTACCTTTAAGAGGAGCTGATTCAATTAACTAATATACCTTTTTAATTTTAGTATTTACTTGACAAACTTACTTATGAATGTATATAAAATCGATATGTTCTAAGACTAGGAAGACACATGTGGATATATTGTACAGACCACCTCCCACCCATAAACTAGAATAACCAGCACGTCGGGATGTATTTAAACCACTTGCTTCCAGCACATTTGCAGTTTTTATGGACATTCCATTCCAGTGATAATGTCATAGGACTCCCATCAGTTGTAATTGTGACCAGACCCAGTCCTGAATTTGCGAAAAATAGGCCCAGGACCATTAGGCCAAAATTGCAAGGGTGGCAGGTTTCCATTATTTAACCCAGAGCCGTAACTAGGGTGGTGCGGGCGGTGCCGTCGCCCAGGGCGCAAGCCCAAGGGGGCGCAGCAGCCGCCCGCTACCTACCTCTGTGCCCTGGCTCAATCACACACAGCTTCCCCCACCAGAAACAATTTGTTCCTGGCATCGGAAGCTTGAACGGCGCTGTAGCTGCGGCCGAGCGGCATCCTGCATTAGCATTTGGAACGCAAATGAGTTCCAAATGCCGAACTTCCTGTCAGTGGAACGCATAGTTCCATCGCTGGAACACACGAAAAAAGAGGAGCAGTAGGCCAAATTCTTTTATATAACACACAATGACAGGGTTTAATGGGTTTTGTTTGTGTGTGTGTGTATATATATATATATATATATATATATATATATATATATATATATATAAATTCTTTCAGTAAAGTGCTAGCCACACCCACACATTAGGTTGGCCACACCCACTTTTCAAATGCCACTCCCATTTATATGGGGGGCGCCGGTGCCCTGTCTCGCCCAGGGCATCAAAATGTCTAGTTACGGCACTGATTTAACCTTACTGGTTAACTACCCACTTTGTCCTGAAATTAGAGGTCTGAGCTACACCCAATGGCAAGTATGAGGATCATCTTAAGGGGGCACACCACCCCACAGACAGGCAGGGGTAACAGGAATGAGCTACAGGAGGTATAAATTGTGTATATTTGAAGGCATTCAGCGTTTTAGCAGGATTGTAATAGAGTTTACTTTTCAGCGGTTGCAGTGATCAGTACACAACCATTTCTTTCAATAGATGCCTTTTGTCATGCCTAAATAAATATAATAGATAGTAAAAAGGCCATACACGAAAAAAGACATGTCCTTAATGTCATGTGTTACATATCACATAAAAGAATGGTAAACGAGTTCTACTTCAGTAGAAAAAATGGAAATGTTTAAATGTATTATGGAGGTGGGTCAAAGATAGTAAGCGGCACTTTGAGTCATAATTAACAGATGTGCAGCCTATGTATTTAAAATGATTTAAATCACAATGTCTTGATCACCATGTCTTGTATTTTTGTTGATAATATATCTAGCCGAGCCAAAAATTGGTAGCTTAATTTTAAAATGTTACCAAAGCTGAACTAAATAAACTAACACTTATTATAAGCCATCTCTCTGGTAGCATCATTTTCTTTTGCATTTGTGAGGATGGATAATTGAATAAGCCATATAACCGTACATACATCGTTAGAGGAAGTTTTTGACCTTATGCTAAAAAGCTTAAGAAGAAATAAAAAAAATAAAAAAAACAGAAGCTGCTTTTGTAAGTTATTTACAATCACTTTGTGCAGAGCGCATCCTTTCTTTGGTTTAATATCCATAATATATGGCCCTGGAGAGATTAAATTGTACTGATGTAATGCGAGTTGTTTCATCTTCACAGAAACGCTCCAGTCTATGGATTATGCCATCTCCGCTGCCAAAAAACATTTGATAACTATTGTTCACTGTGTAATGAACTTGCTACTGAATTTTCTTCTGTAGCAGCTTTTTGTGTGAGACTCATTGTGCTCTGCATTCTTACATCCAAAAACTTTACAAAATTATGACCTATTGAGCAGTTCATTCTAATGTCAAAACTATGAATATCTTCCATATGGAAAAAACATCTGGTGTGTTATTTATGCCACAAAGATTTTTATACACAGACACACACACACACACACACACACACACACACACGGAGCCTGTTTAATTATACAGAACTGTACATAGAGCTACTAAAAGTTACATGAGATGTTGCCTAAGCAACCGTGAGTAGATTACTAAAGGAACAAAATATTTGCAATTAATTTACAGAGTGAAATAATTAAGTCCACAGTTTGTGAAGTATCTCCTTGTATGGCAAAAGATACACACACATTGGAATGTCATTTTGTTGTTACACAGGTTGCTCCAGGGTAGGTCCAACTGTGCCTGCTATATGTATACACACATATGTATTTATTTATTTTATTTAGTTTTCAAATGAATACGTTGATCAACATTTCTGAGGCATGAGGCCCAACAGCAACACCAGGGATCAGCAATCCCTACGAAAAAAAACATGTAACGTCAGGTCACGCCTGTAGGACAGAAATGGACAACAACAAACACAATTTTTTTGCATCATTGTCCATCCTGAGTTTGAATACGACTGTGTGTATGTCTGAGTTTTCTTCAACGATGGTTTATTTTTTTTCTATTCTCCTACACAGGGTAAAACTGTGAAGTGCCGGAGATATTGTTGTTCCATGCACTGTTTCCCCAATTATCATCAGCAATTTATAAAGCGCCACTAATTCTGCAGCGCTGTACAGAGAACTCACTCACATCAGTCTCTGCTCCATATGAACTTAGTCTAAATTCCCTATTACACACACAGGCTAGGGTCAATTTGATAGCAGCCAATTAACCTACACATATATGTTTTTGGATTGGGGGGAGGAAACCGGAGCACCCGGAGGAAACCCATGCAAACACGGGGAGAACATACAAACTCCACCTAGATAAGGCCCTGGTTGAGAATTGAACTCATGACCTCAGAACTATGAGGCAGAAGTGCTAACCACTGAGCCACCGTGCTGCCCAATGTTGGCCATAACAGATTGTAACACTGTCAGAGCTCTAATAGGTCTCTGGGTGTCCTCCATAATAAGTGCCCATCTTGCATGGATGCTCAGTTTTGAGTGACAGCCAGTTCTAGACAAATTCACAATTGTGACATATTCTCTTCATTTCTTTATGACGAACCTCGCAGCGCTCAGGGCTATATTCAAATATTTGAAATCTTCTTACATCCTTCCCCTGATTAGCATTTTTTAATAACATTTTCTTAGATTAGCTTTGACTGTTCTTGTTTCACAAACCAGACAGGTGTATTTATAGTGAAATGATTTGAAACACTTTAATTGTACACAGGTGACCTTTAAAGAGAAATGAGTGCACCAGGCTTTATTTAGGCAAAAGGGTAATTCATTATTTGCATGTTTTCTGTTTGCAATTAATTTACAAAAAGCTCTAGAGATGTATTTTATTCGATGTTACAGAGCACTTTGCGTTGATCAGTGATAAGAATTCTTAAATAAATCTATTTTGATTCCATGATGTAAGAAAACATAATGTTAAAAATGCCAAAGGGGGTAAATACTTTTTATAGCCACGTAAATGAGATGTGGAGAGCCCATTATCTTTCAAAAACAAATTGCCATAATGAACATACTTATACGTAAAATACTATCACATATTATCATAACAAAGATAAATTATTATGTTTAACTACTTTTACGATTTAATAGTGTAATGAATTCCGCTTTAGGTTAAGTATTGTTAGTGGGACGTACCAATTACGGGGAAAACTAGGGGGATCGACCCCTGGGAGGAGATTAGGGTTCAGTTGGGGAAAAAGTGGAGATGTTGCCTATAGCAACCAATCAGATTCTAGTTTTCATTTATTTAGTTCATTCTACAAAATGACAGCTAGAATCTGATTGGTTACTATAGGCAACATCTCCACTTTTTCAAATCTGCAGTCTAGTAAATATACCCCCAGTAGTTAGCAAAAGTTTAAAAATAGGAATACAGTATAATCTTGTGACGAGCATATATACTGAGAGGATAGAGACCTTTGCTGAAAGACGGATGTCTGAACTAGATTAGTCTTCTTCACAGAAAGAGTAGTGGATAAGTGTAATAGCCTCTCTTCAGAGGTGGTAGAGGCTAATACAGTAGAGCAATTTAAACTTGCTTGGGATAGACATAAGGATAACCTTATAAAGAATAAAGGTTCAAATATGGTTTGAGGTTAGCAAAGGTTAAAAAATGGGCAGACTAGATTGGCCAAGTGGTTCTTCTCTGCCGTCAAATTCAAATTCTAGTCTAACTACCCATTGTTTGCAGAGACCTGAACAACTCATAGGGAAGGGAGCAGTGACTAGCTCAAGTCCAACCTTTCAAATAGCCAGGGGTGTGTTTCTGGGTGGAAAGCTGATACACATAGAGCCGTTAACAGACACACTAGGCAGACTTATGAGTTGGAGACTGGTGTGTAGAAGTCAAAGAATTGGATGAAGTAAACCAAATTGATTAATATTGTTTTACCATGTGATTGCGATAAATACGCCATGTGCTATGATGTAATCACACAGGTTCATAACACACACATTTATATTCGCACTTATACTTGTAAATAATACACATTTATTAAGGTTCCAATCCACATTTATTTATTAGTAAAATGTATTAGATTGTTTATTTATGCATAGATAATACTATAGTAAAGGTATTTTAAAAGGTAAAGAGTTTGGTCTCATATTAAAGCTTATTTCATCAGCATTAACCCAGTGAGGACAGAGTAGTGATCCTATCTAGTGATCGCAAGATACAAGCAATATGAGATTAATACTCAAAAGTACTTTGTGTGTGGGTCAGTTTGAACTGTTTATTCAGAGTGAAAACACGTGGACAATAGTTGGGGGAAGTTGCCCCTCACCCGTTTAAAGGATCAAATGAACTGACCTATGACCAGCAGGCAACTGGAATATCATTAACCCTGGACCAATTAAGAGCTCACTAAGTGTTATCTGTATACATAGTGACATCATCAGTGTTTTTTTCTATACTGAAGCTACATATAAGCATGCTGCCCATTGTTCTCTCTCTCTGACCCTGACTACATGTGACCATGACTGGGTGAAGCACTCTAAGGAAAATGTAATGTATTCTGTATTTTTATACTTTTCTGCTTTATTGTAACATCGTTAATACGTAAAAATGGCTTGCTGTAAATCCTGCTATATTTTGCAATTAAATATCTTTGTGCTTTGAAACCTCAACAATTGCATTGGACAATGTTTTATTGGTAAGCGATAAAATAACTTTAATAGGTGAGAGCCAAATAGAGACACAGAAAAAGTAAGCATGTTGGCACAAATAGTGCACCAAGCCTGAAACTGCTAATTTGTCCCCAAAAAATGACCTGATAGTGTGGAGATCAGAAAAGAAAGTGGCTACATGGGACACTACACAGTGAGAGGATATATCCCCAAAGGATGAGTGTGAGTTGTTGGGTATTGATTTACTATAAAATGTTATTACAACTGACAAGCTTGTACAGGAAAGGTTCAATAAGGAATGGCTTTCATCGAAAGATTATACCAACTATAATCATCTGTATTTATATACTCATGAAGGTCCATTTTCTACAGATTTCCAAACAGTTGCGATGCTCTGCTCTGCTATGATATATAATGCCCATTGAGACTGAGGGTTTAGTGTTGTAACCTGAGGGGCTGAGAGAGAGCTGTGGTCGGACTGGTATGATTAAAAAGTGTGACACACATTTTATTGTGTTCTAGTGTGAGTAGAGAATGCTCATGTTTAACTAGAGTCTTTGAGTGTGCCTGAGTTCTGAGAGAGATGTCTCAATGGAGAGAAAGAGAGATCGAGACTGATGAATGGCAAAGATTGAGACGTAGATTTTAAGAGAGATATTATCATCAGCAGCAGCAGTTGTTTGTATATCATCACTAATTCCACAGCACTTTACAGAGAACTCACTCTTGTAAAGGCAAACCAAATCGCCATTTAAAATTTTCACTGCAAAGTTGCTGATGTCCGGCGAAATCGGAGGATGATACATTTACCCCCAAGAGAGACTAAGGTCAATTTAATAGCAGTCAATTAACCTACTAGTATGTTTTTAAAGTGTGGGAGGAAACCGGAGCACCGAAAGAAAACCCACGCAAATACGGGGAGAACATACAAACTCCACACAGATGGTCGGGAATCAATCTCATGACCCCAGTGCTGTGAGGCAGAAGTGCTAACTCCATGCTGTACAGTAGGGAAAACAGGACACACATAAAACAAGGACATACATTAAATAAGGACATAGAAGTCAGACAAAATAAATGCAGACATGAAAACAAAGGGTACAGAAGACCCTGCTCATAGAGAGCTTACATTATAAGTGGAAGAGGGCACAGCTGAATCAGGAGGAGTGAGTATGGCTTAGAGTGGCCATTGAGACAGCTGTGAGGGTACATTAGTGTGAGTAGTATCATCGGGGTAAGGTAAGCTTTAAAAAATGGAATGGGTTTTAGAGAATGTCTAAAGATTTGAAGACTGTGGGAAAGTCTGATTGAGCGCGGTAGGGAATTCCATAAGTGGGGAGCAGCATTGGAGAAGTCTTGTAGGCAGGAGTGAGAGGTGGTTACCAGAGACGAGACAAGGCGCAGGTCAGAGGTAGATCTAAGAGGGTGGGAGGGAGTGTATTTTGATGTAAGATTTGAGTTGTATGAAGCAGGAGGTGGCAGTAGTCAAGACGGGAGATGATGAGAGAATGGTAGAGTTTTGGTAGCGTGTTGAGTAAAAAAAAAGAGCGTATTCTGGCAATCTTTCTAAGGTGGAATCAACAGGACTGGAAGAGAGTCTGGATGTGAGGATTAAAGCAGACGGCAGAATCAAGTGAGACACCAAGGCAGGGGGCTTGGTGACATTAACAGGGAGGGAGATTTGAGGGGAGGTGGTGATTCTGCCAGAAGGGAAGATAGCTGAAAGACAGTTGGTTACACGAGATAGTACAGGAGGGGCGAGGTCAGGAGAAGAGATATAGGTTTGGGTGTCATCAGCGTAAAGGGGTACTGGAGGTCACCTAAGATAAGACGAAGTGCAAGGTCAGAGCAGGATGATGTTAACTTGATCGCAATGTGGGTCACTTGGAGGGAGCATTGGTGCTTGCACAAGGAAGCTCCCTACATACTTGCTGCATGTATCTGTACCCTAACTACAACTGAGAACGAGCTGAGAGAGAGGGAGAAACGTAACCTGCAGTCAAGAAGAATGGGGTAGAGTGAGAATAACATTCCCATGAGACTGTAAATAAGAGAATGTAAATAAATGAATGATTACTGTTCATGTATCTAACAAGGACGACCTGTCACCTATTCAACCTGCATGTGCAGGGCCCCCTGTTTGCTGACGTTGGCCAATAGGATTCTGAAGTGGGAGATACTGAGCTACATGTGGGTGGTTGACCTAAGGATACTACAGCGTAGTGGTTAAGCCTTATACATTCTCCCCACCCATCCAGACAAGCAGGGGTTACATATATATGTGTTGTTGCTTTGGAAAGTAACATTATGTTTTCCTATTTGTGTTGTAATCATGTTCAATTATAGCAATCAGACTGCTGTGGCCATTCTGCTCCAACATCACACAGTGGGCCTCTATGTCTCTGTATGTGAGGATATAACAAGCGTATTACGCTTTACCCTAGCCCAATCCCTTCAGCACAGCAGGACCACATTGCAAAATGCCAGAGCCTGTTGAAACCATACTAGTTGCAGTAATAGTCTCAAAGCTCCTTTCTACATAGCAATATTAAATATTCTGTTTCTTGATTGCTGCTGATTAGGATCTAAAGGCCAATACGAGTCATCTGCGTGTTATTTAATTAATGGCAGCCTGCTGTTGGCTAATTCTGACTTTGCGGCAGCCCTGCACTTATTTAAAGACCATAAAATCCCCCTGTCCTGCCCACTTGCTGAGGCTTTAAGCATTTTAAACATATGATCTGCTGTTCGCGAGACACATTCATTAACAAGCCCTGAAGCAACTCCCCCTAGTAACTCAATGCAAGTATCAAGAAGTAACAGGATAATCTGTCATCCGCACCTGTCCTGGTAACGGAAACATCAAAAGATTTATCATGTTTACGTTGTCTCTATAAAAAGAGGCTCCTCTTAAATTAGACCTTCCCAGCAAGCATAATATTGCTCAGTGGTGAATTATAACAACATATCAGAGGTAAATGTACCATCTCTCCGAAATCATTTTAGAAGGAGACAGAAGTTTAGGGCCCTTTTATCATTAAAAGTTTATTCTCTATAGTATTTTTTTACAGCGTTCTCTTCCCAGACCATATAGCATTTTTATATTATTTTATTGAGGCTGAATTAAACAATATAAAATATATCCCGTGTTCCGTCCATGATATTTGCAGGTGATACAATATACAACTGTGTAAATGCAACTAGAAAATTTTTAAGTTTTATTGTTATCGCCGTGCTGTAAATGCAGAGGGCGTCTATTTGATTTAAAAGAAATCAATAGTTGAGATAAAGATTATTAAAACATTAAAGAGCCTATGTACTGTAGTATAGTATATTATACAATTTCCATATGTCTATTAGGAGTTGAGTTACAGATCAAAATATGATCTGTTCATGGAGGACTCTGCATTAAATGAACCATTGGGACTATTAAGGAACATTGGACAATGTTGCGAAAAAATTGTGTACCTGTTAGGTCAGCCTGAACATTTTAATAACCTCCTGCTCAGAGAGGGAGTCAGACTCAGATGTGCTCTAAATGCACGTGACTTGCGTAGCCTAAGAGGAGCCTGGGACTGGGGGTGTTCCCCTCCTCTTCTCTGTGCTAACTCTAAATTCTCATTTAATCCAAAAGACCCAACAACAAATTCCCGATCAGCCCCATTCGCCACCACCCTCAGATTAATTAAATTTGGAGGCTCATTTATAGGCATCATTAGCCTGTATAGACCAATCTAACCTTCATACATGTGACGACTTGTATTGTTAAAGTGGTCAAACATCCGCATGGCAATATGTCTCGATTTGTAGAACAACGATTTGGGTAAACTCACTTTACTGGCAATTTGCGATCAACTCGCTGAAAATCGCTGAAAAAAAGCAAATCGCAGCTTGATACATTTTCATCCTGGTCTCATAATACAAATAATTTAGTAATATAGAGTACATGAGAGTCAACCTCTACCTGGGCCATTTGTTTTACTAAACAATTAGAAAAACATTTATATATAGAATTATAGAAACAATTACAGAAACAGAAAATCTATATTAAATGCTGTCCCTTTAACTATGAATCCGTTTAGATAACACTTTTCCTATTAAACAGACAGTCATATTCATTACATGTATTTGTATTTATTTGTTTTTCCTGTTGATACTGGCTGTTAGTGCTTATTTATAGAGATAGCCCCTGACATCCAGATAAATAATTAGATTTTTTTAAATTATATTTAGATTTTGAACCAATTAATATAATGACACTCAATACCAATTAGGGAAATGTTTCCAAGTTATTATTTCATGGTAATTAACTGCAGTGATTGCGAATGATCATGACTAATAATAATTTGCCTAGATTGCTAAACATGTTGTTTGTCTATAATAATGTAGGTATTTTTCAGCTTGTTGCAGGAAAGTAAATCTTAGCACTTGCAATTGTTTAGAAGGAAAATTTGATGTATGTGAGTTTGGTAGAGGGAATAGTGGAAGCAGCATTGCACCCAACCATAAGCAAAGAGAAACCCCCATTGAACAATGAATTTCCCATTGCACAAGGATGCCCCCTTTTAAGTTGAAAAAACCTGCTATGGTTCTAGTGTGTTAGCTGAAGTCCAATGGCCGATAAAGCTCAACAGTCAGTTTACTGAAGCTACTTGAGAAGTGTTGAGAATATAAACTAATTCATATACAGAATATTAGTAGCAGATTATTAGATATAAGCCGGGTTGGCACACAAGTGAGCAATCAAATGTAAGACAGGTTGGCACACAAGAGGACAGTCGATAATCCAAAAGGAACAATTAATACACTTCAATATTTTATTCTGATGGGTTAAGTGTAAATCTAATAGAGGACGGTTCAACTCCATAACCCTTCCTAATGTCAGACAACAGCTCAACAATGCCAATATTTCCCATAAAAAGTCTTGGGGCCTGATTCATTAGTGATCTTATCTGCTGTTTTTTGCTTATCTTAAGCAAATCCACTCTGTGCATGCTCAGAAATGGGAGATAAGAAGCAAAATCCACTGCGTAAGTGAAGAATTTCTTAAGTTAAGATGAAAATTCATCTTAACTTCACTCTTATCTTCCCGTTTCTTCTTAAAAATAAGCATCTTAACTTTTGCACAAGATAAGATCACTAATGAATCAGACCTTTGGAGAGGATTGTGTCTTCTGACTCCCCCGATATATAAGGCATTATTGTCGCTATTGCAGGATTAGGGTCTGTAAAAAATAAAGTCAAAACTATTTAGAAATAAACTCCATTGGGATTGTCGAGGTGACAGTCTCTTTACAGACCTGATAAACTCTAAATTCCAGTGGTCTGTAAACGCAATTATTTGATGTGCACTGCCCTCAATCAGCAAGTCTTAATGGGACAGAAAAAGCACTTGGGTAATATAGCACTGTCACTCACCGGACTGTGAGTGCCATTTCTCCTGTGTTCAGGAACCGTGGCCGTCCGCCATCCTGAGGGTCTGCGCATGTGCAGCCCTTATGAAACCTTCAGTACCTGTTGCTTTTAATTGATTGGATGATCAGGCAACCGTCCCTATTTAAACCACCTGTGATCATTACCTGGTTGCCTGATCTTGGAGTCTCATTCCCCATGAGCCTCTGAAGGTGTTCCTGTGTTTCCTCGTGTATTCAGCTCCAGCTGATTCCTGTCTACTCGATTGTGGTTTCCAGACCACTTCAACTCTCCCGTGTTCATCGTGTCTGCACTCAGCTGATTCCTATCTGCTATTGCTGCCGGATTCCAACTCTCCTGTGTTCAGTGTGTCTGCTCTCCGCTGCCTCCGTTACTCCTGCCGGTTTCCAGACCGTCTCAACTCTCCTGTGTTCATCGTGTCAGCTCTCCACGGATTCCTATCTGCGACTGCTTCCGGATTCTAGACCGCCTCTACTCTCCTGTGTTCAGCGTGCCTTCCCTCCGCTGCCTCCGCTGCTACTGCCGGATACCAGACAGCCTCAACTCTCCCATGTTCATCATGTTTCCAGTTTTACTTACTACTGCTTCTTGAGTATTGCTCCGTTGATTATCGGTTACCTTCCGTGCGCTGCACCAACCTGATTACCGCTTCCATCCTCCAGTGGTCTCTCCTCCTGCCGGCGTTCAGCCGTTCAGGTATCCCTGCACGTCTCCTTGACAGCCTGCTCTCCTGAACCGCAGTATGCATACTTTCCATTGACTTTGCTATTGTATTGCATATCCGTCTGGACTGTGTTGTGTTCAACTCCGGAGTCTTCTATCTACTGAAGCTATTGTTACTATTGACTTTGTTTCCTATTACCTGGATCGCTATAGTGACTTTGTATACTTCAAGCAGCGCTTGTCAGTTATTATTGTATTGTGGATATCATCGTGGGATCAAGTTCCGTGTGCCCCGTGTATCCTCTGCATTACATTCATCTCCTCGTGCCCCTCCTCACATATATATAGCAGTGGTACAACTTGCTGACGCAGACCACTGACTCCTGTTTCCCATTGGCACCAGTTTCAAGTATCCACTCACATAAGCAGTGGTACAACTTGCTGTACGCAGACCACTGACTTCCCCGTTACCTACTTGCACCTGGAATCCATTCCTGCACTATAGACAGTGGTACAACTTGCTATACGCAGACCACTCACTCTCACTACCTCCTCTCTACTCCTGGACATTCCTCCTCACTATAGCAGTGGTACAACTTGCTGTACGCAAACCACTGACTCCCCTCACGTTTCCTTGTCCATCTGGTTCCTCGTGTACATCCATCTAAGTCATTACCAGTTGCTGCTAGTCATAGACTTTCCTTGAGCATTCTCTCACCATCTGCTGATTCTCCTGTTCCGTTGTCACCCTGCTACCAGAGGACCATAGTACCAGCTGTATTACTCTGGTAAGAACATCATCTGGTGATATCCTGGGCAAAGACTCCTAGTGCCTGTGACAAGCACATTATGTTCCATTCCCTTAGATAGTATTTCCATGGCTACAGAATCTGAGTTGTTTGCCTCAATGATATAAGAAAGATCTGGGTTGGGATATATTAAAAAAAGAATCTGTCATAAATTTTGCCAAAAGAAAGCTTTTTCAGTAGAGTAGAAAAAGAAGGATCCCTTCAAGGTTAGTTGAGTAACTGGGGCCACAATCTTGGAGAAATCTTTAATGAAATGACTATAAAAGTTGCAAAGTTCTTTGAGCCCCTTCTCCTTCTTAACATTTCTGGGAGTTGGGCAATCTGTTATAGCCTAGACCTTGTTAGGATCCATTCTCAAACCTTCAAGTGAGATTATGTAGCCAAGGAACTGAACCTGTGTTTGATAGAATTCACACTTTTCCAATAATTTTTTTATGTATAAATTATATTTGCATAGAGCATGTTTTGAACTTGTTGTTGAAGCTCCTCTAGGGAACTCAAGCAAATGAGCAGGTCATTGAGGTAAACTACAATAAATTGGTCAAGTAAATCCTTAAAAATTGAATTTATGAAATGTTGCAGGAAAATTAGACAGTCCCGAAGGATCACTACATTTTTATAATGCCCTCGTTTCAAAAAACAGTTTTCCATTCATCACCAGGTTATATTCAAATTAGGCTGTATGCACCACAGTTAACAATTCCACTGGGCAACCATTCGGTCTATGAGGCGGTCATTTAACGTATTCTTCTTGTCGCAGACATTAGAAAATTCTTTATATTGTGGAGGTAACTGTTCCAGTACCTTTGGAGAGGAATTATGAGTGCTAATTTTTACAAGAGAAGGTTCTGATTCAGTCTCAGATACACACATCTCTGAAATCAAATGGTCTTTGATTTCCAGTTAATGGACATCTCTGAAATCAAATGGTCTTTGATTTCCAGTTAATGGATCGATTATTTGCAGTTAACCAAAGAATTCCCAAAGTAATAGGAAAATTGAGTGGAAGAGATAAGCGAAAAGATAAGAGTCTCACAGTGGTCCGGTTCCATTACTAGGAAGTAACCAGAGTTCAAAGGTGACCTGTCTCTGTTTTCCATTAATACTGATGCAAACATCATATCCATAAAATTTCCATTCGCTCTGAAATTCACCATGGCTGAAGTGGAAATCCAATTTAAACCAATCTGGAATCAAAGTGGAACTGAGATGTGTGAGCTATTATTTTCCTTATTCTTCTCAGTTGCTGCTAAAGATGAAAGTAGAGGTATACTTACATCCAATGCTGAGAATTTTCCGAGATCAGACTTGTGTCTAGGCTTATGGCTTACAAAGATACCCCTCCTAAAAAGTTGATACATCTGTAAGGGATGCGGGTGGCTTACATCTCCATAACCTCCCTGTACTGAAATTACACTTTAATGATTTTAACGTAAGGGGCAGAAAGTCTAAAATACGCTCAATTCTAAATATTGATGCAAGTTTGTGGGCCAAAAACAGACTTATGTCCAGCTCTAAATGATGACCACAATTTCTAGGTTTGCACCAATATAGACACAGCAGGCCTGAGTCATTAAGGAAAGTAAGTCAGAAAAAAGAGTAAATGTTCTCCGGGACAAACCATGTTACAATGCAAGGGGTGCAAATTAGTTTTTTATTTTGCACATAAGTTAAATACTGGCAGTTTTTTCATGTAGCACACAAATACTTGATAGTTTTATTTTTACATTGAAATTTAAAGTTGATCTAGGACATGCCCTTCCCCAACTATAAATCTGTCCCTTAAATTTACCTCCCCCTCCAGTGCAACATGGTTTTGCCCAGGTGCAAAGTTACTCCTGTTTTATGCTTTGCTCTCCTTAATGACTCAGGCCCAGCATCTCCTTCTTCTTTCTTTGGGGTACATAAATATGTGATACATTAATACAATAAAAATCTAAGTAATTAATTATAAAAAAAAAATAAGTTCTATATTCAAAAATGCGGTGATGTGTTTATTACTAATAATAATCTCTATTAAATGTGGTAGAAATTAATATTTTTAATTATTATTTCAGCTCACTCCTCTTGCAGTCTCATCCATTGGTACATTCATACACTTGACTTGCGTGCTGTGTTTGGCTGATACCTTCGTTATTTTAAATATAGAGAGAATTCTCAGAAACTGAAAATAAACCTGGAGCTTAAGACTTGATGGTTGATAAAATTAACAGTTTACAAATGATCGTGCAGCCATCTGGTATAGATGGACTATGTCATGATGTGTTCTAAATGCCAGAATAATTATATCATTAATTCCTATGCTGTTAGAATTGACTTTTAGTGAGAATTCCACCCAAAACACTAAGTTATAAGAAAATGCAAAATTCTACTTATCTTTGATCCATGGGGCTCCCCGATGGCTTTATGGGTTCAATGGTGCTCTTCCCTCTGCTTTAATGACATAGAAGTGGTGAACCAATGGAGTTGTCTGTGGACCAACTGGATCCCAGGATTGCCGCACCTCATATAAGTCAAACCTAAAGCTGGGTACACATTACAGAAATTTCGACCAACTCTTTATGCCGAGCGATTTTACATGCGATCGATGGTCCGATCGCTCGGTCCATGGACTGCATACACACTAGCCTTGTTTAGGACGATAAAGGGAAGAGCGGACGTCCCTTTAGCGACTTTTTACAGCCATGTTGTCGTGAGCAATGACTGTAATTTTGTACTCACTGTTGTGGATCGGTCGAAAGTTTATACACACTACACAACGGAAACGAGATTGGAACGAAAATATTAAACGGTACGACCAACCAAATGAGGCGACAATCGTCCATTTGGGCAGACTTTCGACCATCGTGTCACTGCGCACACTGACCCGACTTTTGAACGAGCGGTCGTATGTCGGCTGATTGAGCCGATTATTGGACGAAAACCATGTAGTGTGTACCCAGCTTTACATCTCAGTATAACTTAGTGAACTCCTCCCACAACTACATTTGAAATTTTGGGTGGAGATCTTCCTTAACGTTTGCACGGAAAATGTTTACATTTTTTTTTTAAAGTTGTAGCTTCAACTACTTAGTGTTGCTGCTTTTACTGTGTTTCCCCTTTAAGATACAGACAAGTCATGCAGAGGACATAAAATGTTGCGGGGCTTGGAGGATTGAATTGACATTGAGAAACATGGGAAGACAAGCTCTATTTTGTGTCCATCATACAGATAGAGAAGGACCTGCTCAGGTTTTATCATCATCATCAGTTATTTACATGGCGCCACTAATTCTGCAGCGCTGTACAGAGAACTCATTCACATCAGTCCCTATCCCAATGGAGCTTACAATCTAAATTCCCTAACATACACAGACAGACAGACACTAGGGTCAATTTTTGATAGAAGCCAATTAACCTACAAGTATGTTTTTTGGAGTGTGGGAGGAAACCGGAGCACCTGGAGGAAACCCATGCAAACACCGGGAGCACACACAAACTCCACACAGATATGGCCATGGTCAGGAATCGAACCCATGACCCCAGTGCTGAGAGGCAGAGGTGCTAACTACTAAGCCACTGTGCTGCCCCCAAGGCAGTAGCAGGTTTGCTGCTGCTTTGGTCTAGCGTGATAACCACAACCAGAATATGCCTGATCATGGTTTACAACCGTCAGTAAATTTAGTGACAGACAATAAACATTTTATAAAATGGTCTTTCAATTTCAACTGAAGTTGAGTTATGTCACCCGTGAGACCCATCGCAAAGTCCGTGAAAGCTTTCTAATACTATTGTAGTAAATAGGGAGATCATAGAGACCTGCGAGGGCAACGGGGCCTGTCAGCCGTGCACAATGAGTGTGAGTATACTCGTCTCAGGCAAATTCCAAGGGCTGACAGGCCAGCCTATGTCACCTATATCTCTATTTACAGTAACATCCTGGCATAAACACAGTGCTAAGTACCTTTGCCAGCCCATACTAGAAAACTACCCAATGTCACCAACACTCACCAAGCTAATCAATGGCCGGTGTACTAAGGCTAATCATATCAACACCATTAGTCAGCAATGAACCGAGAAAAATACACCTTAAATTAGTGCCTTAACCCCCGACGTTATGTTTTAGGGAAAAATAGGGTGGGTGAAGACTAATTAACAGAAATAAAAAAAAAAAAAACTGCAAAACAGTAAATAATATGAACATAAAATATTTTTAGATGCTCCCTTACTTTTGGTGTAGCTTGCCTATATGTTTAAAACAATCCTGCCTGGTTCCAGAGTGAATAAAACCAGTGTTGAATACTGTTTAATTGAGTGCCATTTACTGGTATAGAGTTTGTCACATTACCCACAATCCTCTATGGCTTACAATTACTAGTGTTAAAGATATATTATTAATCTGAACCGTTTTATAAGCATATATTATTTTGGAAGAGAAAGTAACACTGAGATAAATACACATGAACGGCAAACTCTGTCGTGCTGTGAGGATAAGTACCGTTAGATTGCTTTGGAAGAAAGATGTTAGGGAATGCAGATGAGCAATTTTATTTTTATGGATTAAATCGTCTGTATCTGATTGAATGCACCCATTCCCAATTGTCATATTTAACTTAATACAATTGAAGAAAGTTGGCAGTGAACTAATTGAGCATAAACGAGATGTGGAGACCCTTGGGCTCTGAATGAGTTTTTGCAGAATTAGACCATTGTCTATATATGTTGATAGGGGGGTGTATACTACTAGTGAAATTAGATAATGAAAACAAATGTAACCTGAACAGAAAGGGGACTGAGATAGCTGCTGTTACAGTAGCTGCTACTTATACCTCTAATGAGGCAACTAAAGGCAAATATTATACTCATCCAAAAATAATACCAGATGTATTTGAGCCCAGTAATGGTGTTTTGGGGATAGGTATCAATGTTTCAACCACATGTGGGTCCACAATAGGCAAATAATAAAAGCCATGAATATTGTAATCTGAACTATGTTTATTAGATTGAAATAGAATGCAAAGGAATGCTCAACGCATTTCGGGGTTCCAGACCTCTTCATCACGAGTGGACATAGTACTGGGAATGTGCCCATTCATATTAATAAGAGAAATACTAAACAATCCTACTAGAATTGCAATCCTGTCCTTTGTAAACAACCTTAGGGCCTGATTCTTTGAGAGATGCTAAGCACAATGTGCGTTTGATTTAAAACGAACGTAAATCGGGAATACATACGCCATAATTCAACAAGGAATGGATCTGAAGATACGTGTGGTGATGAATATTCGTGTAG
Source organism: Mixophyes fleayi (assembly GCF_038048845.1). Lineage (NCBI taxonomy): Eukaryota > Metazoa > Chordata > Amphibia > Anura > Limnodynastidae > Mixophyes > Mixophyes fleayi. The sequence goes on from NC_134413.1 coordinate 19,663,607, forward strand.
GTCTGCTCTGCTCTACTTAACAAGACATTGCAGGATACTTCCAATATATATGTGGAATATAAACTCCCAAAAGATTGCACACAAAAAAACCTGTTGAATTAATGTCACCTGATAATAATATAGGGCCTGATTCATTAAGGAACTCAGGCAAGAAATTTCTTACTTAAGTCTCCTGGACAAAACCATATTACAATGCAAGGGGGGAAAACTAGTTTTCTATTTTACACATAAGTTAAATACTGATTGTTTTTTCATGTAGCACACAAATACTTGATAGCTTATTTGTACACTGAAATTTAAAGTTGATATTTCTGTGCTACATGAAAAAACAGTCAGTATTTAACTTATGTGCAAAACAGAAAACTAGTTTTCACCCCTAGCATTGTAGCATGGTTTTTTCCAGGAGACTTAACTGAGAAATTTCTTGCCTGATAGGCCTGAACGTAATGAATCAGGCCTATGGGTCTGATTCATTAAGTTTTTTAATTAACCAGGTCCATGGGCATTATTGATAAAATAAATTAAAAATAAAAAAGTTTTTTTTCCCTCCCAGGAAACACATTTATTAGGATGTTATGAATGTCTACTGTACATAAAATAATTTTTTACAGTTGCTTCTGATTGCAAACACATGTCATAGCATGCTTACCCAGCCGTCATCACTAGTAATCAGCACTTAGACTAGACCTGTAGCTGGAGCAAGAGATATGGCTGAGAAACAAGTACCTGAGAGATGGCCAGAGCTTGAATCTGACTCTGCTGCGTGCGCTCTAGTTTGTAACACCCCTACTGTACGCTGACTACAGACATCTGCCCTTTCCCTGTCCTGTTCCCTTCCTAAAATCATAGCTGTAGTAAGTGTCCTTTGCGCTCGAAGATGAATTGAATGTGACTGCGTTCTGCAGAGTATTGTCCGGCGCTCTGGGCATGTGCAGAGCAATTGTGCGCATTATATGCACAAAATCGCCGTTTACGTGCCTTAATGAATTAGGCCCTTTGCTTGTAAAATGTTGTGGAAAGAGCCCGCTACTGCAAAGGCACACGCGAACAACTTCTTCCTTTTTATGGTGCTTTATTTTCAGGATGGTAAATGTTTTGACACCGTACAGATTTTACAGCAATACTTGGAGACCCTAAACGCTAGCTATACATAGACTAGCTTTCTCTCTCAGGACCAGCCAGCTACACCAGCGTTGGTCTCCCTGAACAAGTGATACAAACAAGCTTTTATACCTGATACACCTCCCCCAGCCTTAGCTTGATGGACAGGTGTCACACCCACCTTCTCTTTAAAAGGAAACGCCCATCACTGGCTCTGTTTGCACTGACAGACACACCCTGTCTGTTTGCAGAGAGGAAGGATTTCAAATCATGTAAGTTAACCAAACTTAAACTATTGCTTTTCATACATAAGTCTTTACATTGAATCTAGGTGCGTTACTGCACAAATGTTTTACTCTATTTCCCTGCTTTCTCTGCATATTGCCAGCTAAATGCCTCCTTTTGTTACAATGTAAACAAGTAAAGAGAGTTAAACAAAGTAGGCCGCCGTAACATACATCCCAGTTAACACAAACTCAGAATAAGAAATGAAGCTTTCACAGATATGTGGCAGAGCGCAGAGACAAACTTCAGAATGAGCTTCTGAGTAAACAGCCGTGTGACAATATAATACAGTAATCCTTCACTGCAACACAACAAATTATTTTAGTAGTCCAGTTCTACATTAATTTTACACAACACATTAAACTTTATTTTAAGGAATTCTGCTGAACGGCAGCTGAAAAATGATATATTTAGTACATGACAGACTGGATACTGTTTGCAGTAATGTCATTTGGCTGCGAAAGTTCAATTTCACATGAAACAACAACATTTGAAGTAACAATAAGGATGTAACAAGCTCTCACAGTATATATATAAACTACTCTTTATGAACCTCTGTGGCTCACATAGTTTATCAGATTTATTTGGGTTATTGCAGTCTGACACCTCTACTCTGACAGACAGCCGCGGGGAAGCTGGTAATTTCTTTGGTGCAAACACTTGGCTTTATTGGCTCATTAAACACCACTAGAAAGAAACAAACTCATACAGCCTGTTAAAGTGTTTCCATGTACTCCCAGTGTGAGAGCTTCCTACAATATTTGAAAGTCGGAACTCAAAGCAGATCACAGCGGGTTCCTGAGGAGGAGGAAAAGATAGGAGTTTCTAATGTCTCATTACATTACTGTGTGAATATTAACTCCTTTACTACCAGAGCAGCCTATCCTGTAACTGTACTAGTTTTAACGCCGCGGGACTTTCGGACAATTGAATATGCCCCTTACTGTTTCTAACCTGTACTACAAAAATAAAATTCACAATCTAATTCAGTGATAGACACAGCCTTCACCTGCACCCACAGATCCTTGCTGCTTATTGTTTTATATATATATATATATATATATATATATATACTTGGTGACCAACATTACATTTGGAAGTGTCACAATGTCCTCTCGTCGGATTTCCTCTGTGTCTCTTTACTGGTAAGTAGTTATTTTTTCTATGTCGCTCTGTTCATTATGGGAATAATTATGTAGGCATAAACAGTGTCTACACACCGATAACTCGTACTACACCACCTTTGATTAGATGTATTGATTCAAATTTATTAATGAGATTAAGGGGTATATTTACTAAACTGCGGGTTTGAAAAAGTGGAGATGTTGCCTATAGGCACCAATCAGATTCTAGCTGTCATTTATTTAGAACATTCTACAAAATGACAGCTAGAATCTGATTGGTGGCTATAGGCAACATCTCCACTTTTTCAAACCCGCAGTTTAGTAAATATACCCCTAAGGGTTAATGTGCGGCCCATTAGAAGGTTAGAGGGCACCATGCTTCCCCCCCCCCCCCCCCCCCGATGTGTATCAGGGTGGTCATCACTTATCTAATTGCTATAGATTATAATATATTTCTTGCACAGTTATCTGTGCACCAGTTTTCAGACATACCCGCTGTTGTTCGGTAGCCTGTATCCCGCTAATGTCAAGCATTATTCTTCAAGCCTTTGCTGTTTGCTTAGAAACTGTAAATGTGTCATTGCTCAGCATGAAACATGACATGCAAATTCTTAAATGCGATTAAAAAATGAATGCCTGCTTTAATTGTTGTCATCTTATATGCTAAAATTAGAGAGCTGGAAGAATAAAGTTTCATGACTCCTGCCATCATAATAATTTAATACGTTTTTCAAAAACACAGTTATTTTGACTGCAAGAAGGAGTGCGTGACTGCCTCTGTGCATCTGCCGCTAATCTGCACCGAGCGGTAATCTTCTGAGCAGACGGCAACTCTGATCACTCTGAGCTTAAAAAAAAAAAATATGAAAAAGTAAATCTGTTTTAAAGTAAGTGTCTCAAACAGAAAAAAAACACCTGCTAACTTCTTTATTGTCTCCAGACCTACAATTACTTCTGTGTGTTAAAGTCAAATTAATGCAGATTACAAGGGATTAGCAGTAGGGAAATCTTGTTATTTTATAATGTACCCACTTAAACTTCACAAAATGCTAAAGACACGGTAGGTGTCATAGAAGCCTTATAATACCTGCATTTCACTTCCAAAGGGAACATATTTTGAACGAGAGATAATACTGCTCTATTTCCATAGAATACCATCCTATGGAAAGTCACACATGGCAAGCAATATTTTATTTGAAATTGAAATGGGCTGCCAAGGAACAAATTTATGTTGATAATATTAATTCAAAACATATAGAGATGCAGGGGATAGAGTTGCTAAAAACGTTCTCTTTATCGTGTAGATTTAGGGGTAAATTTATCAAGCTGCGGGTTTGAAAAAGGGGAGATGTTGCCTAAAGAAACCAATCAGATTCTGTCATTTTGTAGAATGTACTAAACAAATGATAACTAGAATCTGATTGGTTGCTATAGGTAACATCTCCTCTTTTTCAAACCCGCAGCTTGATAAATTTACTCCTTAGACTATTGTCATCTTGTACTATGAAAGTGTTAAATGTGTTTTCTCACCAGGCTCTTCTCTTCTCTGCCCATCACCGCAAGGAGCTGAGTTCATTTTTATTTAAAAAAGGCAACTCAGCCTTAGTCCTTCAGCAAATGTTCCTGTCCTCCTCCATTTTTGCTATCTTCAAGTCATAGTTTCTGGTCCTGCAAGCTCCCAGGAAATAGGGTCAAGTGTGAGACTCAAGACAGGACTAGTGAGTGTATCATAATCACTGGCCAAACAAGAATCACAACTCATGTAAGTGCCTTCTGTATGACATGTCATCATAACTACATCCTAAATTCAATAGACCTCATCTCTTTTACCAATGTAATAATGGACCTGTTAGAAGCTAGTTTGATATATCATCAAAATATATATAAAACAAAGCAAGAGGTGCATAGAATGTATAAAACATCTCAGTAATAAACATATTTAAAATATCTGGGGGTATATCTACTAAATTGCAGGTTTGAAAAAGTGGAGGTGTTGCCTATAGCAACCAGTCAGATTCTAGTTATCATGTATTTAGAACATTCTACAAAATGACAGCTAGAATCTGATTGGTTGTTATAGACAACATCTCCACTTTTTCAAACCTGCAGTTTAATAAATGCACCCCCTGGAGTACATAGTGCTATTTGCATAGCAATTTTGGCATATTCGGATTGTGGAAAAAGTCTTTATCTAATTGTTTCTGACCCATGCAGCAGTCACCTAGGTAATCAGTGAAATGTAATTTTATTATCAGAACAAACTAACTAGGATACAAAGGCTAAATAGTTGTAACACAGACAATTTAAACTGTATCAATCAAATTTTAAGGGAGTTTATCTTATTTAAATGGTGTATTATACAAAAACATCAGCCTTTGTCAAACATAAAAGGAAAGCATTTTGCTAGCCATGTGTTCTACTGTAATTTGCTGTAATTTAGGAATTAATAATGGCCTGTCTACATCTCCAGCCTGTGAAACACATCAAAGCTGAGTTGCCTTCTTATAGTCTATCTATATAAGACTACTCCATAAAGCAAATATATTTCATTTATATAGAAGGGAGAGAACCTTTCACCCAAGGAACTGTATACAGAAACATTTTATATTTTATTTATTATATTTACTGTTTGCATGCAGGCTCCTGGGAGCACGTTTCAGTGTTGGGAAAAGTGTACAATGAAGGCGGATGTGTCAGTTATAAGGAAAATATGAGGATCAATGACTTTACAAACACAATGATAAAACTTACACTGCATCCAATTAATATTTATATATCATTCAAATGAGCTACGAGGAACAACCTTTGTTATAAAAACAGCCCATATTGGTTTAATATGTGAGGGAGCAGCACTTGTTCTGTTTCCCTATATGAGGTGAGATGCCAGAGAGACTCTGCCATAGACATTCCTGCTTTGAGGAGGCACACAATCTCCAAGTCTTGCCTCTGTGAGGAAAGAGGTATTACATGTGCCTCCTGCTAGGGTAGAGATATGATTTGCATTTTGCAAGTTTACAGGGGTGAATCAATTTTAAAAGAAGTGATTATTTGCAATTGCACATTAACAATCGGAAGGTGATTGCTGCAAATATTTGGCGCTGGATCAAACAAGCTTAACTCACCTAAAATCATCCTTTATTTGATGCCATCAAATAATGGTTTCAGTGTTTGCAGTGTTTTCCATCATCCAGGATAGACCCAGAAGAACTGAATGATTTGTTCTCTAAGTCAGGGACCTGAGTATGTATATTGGAATGCCTACAGTTATTATTCTGGCCAACCAGCTGGGTGATGGATACCGAGCACAGTGGTTTAATAGGGTATCTATTGGAACAGTAGAGTGTATATAGTCCTGGTTGAATCAGAAACTTGCCAATCAATAGCCCAACAGTCCAGCCAATAGAGGTCTGTTAGATGATAATCCTCTCTTATTTGCTGGTTTCTTATTCTCCACCCCTCATGGCAGTGTTAGTTTCCTAACATTGTCTATGGAGAGTTGTGGTTCATTTCTAAGACCAGGGTTACATATATCAAATTCAAGTGTCTTTGTAAGAGAGAGAGTGGCTTTTTTTATTTAATTTGTTTTTGGAAATGTTAGCTTAGTATTACCAATCAAGCATTCTACTGATTTAAGTTCATTTCTCCTCTATGTTCACTGATGGAAGGAACAGGATGGAAACAAATGTCCACATGCAAAAGAAAAGAGATTTCTTTTTTGCGGGTTGAGATATTTCAAAAAGATTCAAGAGGTATAGAGGGAAATCCCTTCGGATTGCTGTCTCTTTTCCTTCCTTCCTCCCAACAGAGACAAACTCCGAACATAGACCCGCTTGCAACGACTACCTATCAGGAAACAGGCAAGCGAGTGGGAAGGAAACACTGACCAAAGCCTCCCCTACATCTGTAGATGTAGGAGAAACCTGTCTGACAGGACCCTGTATCGAATTACATTCTGACTTTGTTACTAAGCACGTTACTTATTGCGACATTGGACAATCACAGGTGACTTGGTGATTTGGCTGTACTAAGTTGGCATTCTTAAAAATTGCAGGCGGAAATAATAAAAAACGGTTCCCACTGGACTATCGAAGATCAAAGGATGGCTGAGGAATTACAAATTTAAGGAAACCTCTTCTTTTCAGAACTCCTCCTGTCATTGCATCATTGTGTGCCAACTGAAAGCGTGGTGATACTGGGCTTGGCCACTAGATGAAGTAGGAGTAAAATAAACTTTAATCCTGGACTGTACCCACCAAGAATGCCCCAGAGTCTGGCTCTATAAATATTGTATATGTAGTGTTATGCTTCCCTGTTTTTGTACTGTCTTGCAGTGTGATTGCTAAATGTTTCATAAAGGTGGAACCCACCAAGGTCAACTTCAGTCATGCAAAGCTCACCAAGGTCATCTATGGTTTCACAGCCCACAGTGTTAACAGAGTGAACTACAGTCACACAGCGGAGTCCATTGTGGTTGATTACTACAAAAGAGCAAATGGATTAGCTTGAGGAAACGAAAAACCTACTTGGTAGTCCTATTGTACCTTGAAGCCCACCAGAACCTAGAGCAATTGATGGACCAATGGTATCAGGACTAACTTCTAAACCACCAGCATCAAGGCTAACTTGGAGGCCACTGGATTTCGAACTAAATCTGGAACCTAGACTCAATGCCAGGTAAATCGTTAAAGGAATCTGTTACATGTCTATGATTCTTACTAAATAGGTTGTTACCTTCTCTTCATGGATATTGCTTTTCTACTTTTAATTGCTGCCTTCACTGCACAGTGGTGGTGACTGCGACACTTTAAAAAAGAATATAGAACGCAAAATAATTACCCCAGAGTTCTACAAACAGCACAGTCTGTGCAATAGGACATTTCACCCAGTACTGCAGTCAGCTGACACACTGTTCATGTACGTTGCTGTATGTACGGCATCTTCTGAGCAGCTTTAATCAAATTCCCATGACTGCTAAATGCATACACGATAGAGGGATTTTATCTGATTTCTTAGCTTTTATAGCTTGGAAAGGACATTCCAAGGTACATCTATACCTCCAGACATTTGGAAAGACTGTGGAATGTAAATAATGTGACAGGAGCTTCTGGTTCACCTTGATGAGTTAATCATGTTTAGAAAGACCCTAGAGAACATGAAGAGCATCGATGGTATTAGACAGAGGAGACAAGAAGTAGTTGTTGGATAACTGTCAGTTCCACTGACCTCTACTGACCCGTTTAGGTCATATTTCCAGAAGGCAGTTTATCTATCTGTTATTTCAGCCTTACTGAAAAACATATGAGCTAAACTAAATAAATATTTTTGGTTATTGGAACTTTTAAAAGGGTCATTTACAAAGCTGCAAATCTATTTGCCAACAGAGCAAATAAAATTTTCCTGGTATAGAGACATCATGTTGCTTCTATTCTGGGACTGCACCTGTGTGTATGGTATGGTAACGTTACATCAACTATGGGGTCAGGTAAGTGCACAATATTGCTTGTTCTGAAGCTAGCCGATGGGCACATTTGGACATTGCTTGTTGAATGTGTAAGTGCAGGAATGCACCACATATTGTGCCAACCCGCAGAAGATAGATAGATACTTAAATGAGCTTCAAGGGGTGAAGGTTGGCAGGGCAGTTTTATATAGCCCCAACCCTTCTAAAATACAATCATCATAATTTATTTATATAGCGCCACTAATTCCGCAGCACTGTACAGAGAACTCATTCACATCAGTCCCTGCCCCATTGGAGCTTACAGTCTAAGTTCCCTAATATAGACACACACTCACACGCAGACACAGACAGACAGAGAGGGAGAGAGGGAGAGACTAGGGTCAATTTTTGATAGCAGCCAATTAACCTACTAGTATGTTTTTGGAGTGTGGGAGGAAATCGGAGCACCCGGAGGAAACCCACGCAAACACGGGGAGAACATACAAACTCCACACAGATAAGGCCATGGTCGGGAATCGAACTCATGACCCCAGTGCTGTGAGGCAGAAGTGCTAACCACTAGGCCACTGTGCTGCCCATATATATAGGCCCATCACTCAGTATATTTAGCAACCCTACATTTGTCCTGCATATAACACAACTTCAAACTTCAATAATATATAATGTAATAGCTCAGCATATTGCACAGCCCCTGGGGCCAGGACTACTCCATCTAGAGAGGCTAGTTGGTATTGCAAGTTACTACCATGAAGGTTTGAACTAGACCCTCAGCATCTGAGTTATTAAGGCACGTATACTGGGCGCATTGTGCCTTTGTTATAAACCGCACGTAAATCGGCTCTGCGTACTCCCGAAGTCAACAAGGGATGGATCTAAAGATACATATGCTGTTGATTATGGGTGTAGGTTCTCTGCTCTACTAGATCAGACACTGCAGGACACATACAATGCCTAAGTGGAATTTAAAATCTCAAAAGAATGCACAAAAAAAATAAATATTAAGCAATTAATGTTACCTGTCAATAACATAGTAATTTATGATTATAAATGAAAATGTTAAAAAAAATGTTTTTATTTATATATTTTTTTCTTGGAAAAACATTTATTAGGCTTCCTTAATGTCTACTGTACATAACAGCCTTTTTTACCAGTCTCCTGATTGTAGACACCTGTTGCATGCGTACAATGCTGACATCACTACTGATCAGGACTTAGACTGAAGCTGGTGCAAGAGATAAGGCCGACAAACAAGTAACTTTGAGATGCCCAGAGCTTGATTCGGTCGTGGCTGCGTGTGCTCGAGCTTGGCACGGCCTTACTGCACATTGACTACGGCCAAACTCCCCTTCCGAGCCCCGTTCCCTCCCTGAAATCATAGGCTGTAGTTAGTGTACAGGGTATGGGCCAGTTGTGGTCATGCGCAGACTGTTTTTGCGTACGATGCGCTAAAAAACAGCAGATACGTGCCTTAATGACTCTACGTGCCTTAATGACTCTACGTGCCTTAATGACTCAGGCTTTCAGACACTATGGATACAACCTTGATAAAGACCGTATTAACGGTTGAAACGCGTCGGAGCCCAGACTGATTTATAAATTAACTTCAATATTTGCCGATGATAGAGAGTGAGATCGGATGCTGACTTATTGTTTGGATATACGATATGCGCTTATACATTGGCTATATGGTAGGAGTATTTCTACATAAACTGTATTGAAGTTTCTTAATGCTGGAATTTTTATGGCTTTTTTTATGCCTTTTTGTCACATGTTTATGGGACACAATAAAGCTTCTCCCTTTTGAAACTATATTACGCCAGATCGGTATATTTTTTTTGTTCCCATGGTCCTGATATTTGTGAGGTACAACGAGGAAGGAAACAAAAGTAACAAAGATATTTATGGTGATTCAAGAGGAGACGAGGAAAGAAACAGAGAACCTATTACATGCTCATTATCTTACATCCGCTGGTAGGAATCCATTTCTTACTTTTTACACGGAGGTGATGGTGAGGTGTGATTCACAGATAACAACTACCTCTATCCCACAAGTGAAAATTTGATGCATATCCAGCATTGAAAGGACTATATACGATGAGCTGATTATAGATGGATATTGTGCCACTTGGTTATTTTTCTTTTAAACATTTTATTATATTTTTTATTTTTATTTATTTATTGCATATTATTGTTTTTTTATTATCATTCATAAATTATATGTGATATATTGAAAGAGTTCTATAAGACCTTTGGGTACAATTTAGCGCTGATAATCTGGAAACCTTACTATCCATTTACACTGAGATTTAATAGGTTTGTGTACCCTATTCATCCATGATATTCGGCATCTCTATTGATTATTGAGCGCTGAGAGTTTTTTTGTTCTATTTTATTTAACTACGGATACAAAGCAGGTAGCTAAAGCCAGTAATATTGAGGATTACACTGTGGTTGCTTTTCCAGGGGCTCTCTATAAGAAAAGTAGTCCTGGTGCGAATATTATCCAGTAACAGTGCAGTCCGATAGTACCTACAGCACCACGTGCCAGCTCCGGCTAATCACTGCAACAGCAGCCTGTGCCCATCATTATATACCAGCCTATGTATTACTTTGTACCAGTTTGCGCCCCAATTACATAATACAAGTCTGTGTCCTAGTCACATGGTACTAATCTGTTCCCTCCATCACATTATCTCAGGCTGTGTACACATAACATTATACCAGGCTGTGCCCTCATCCCTACACACTAGTAGTTTAACCTTCCAAAATTACTCTTAATTAAAAAAAGCATGGAAAACGAGCGTATTTCTGCCCAAAGGCGGCGTCATCCACATCTGGAGATGGTGCCACCTTTGCATCAGCGGCATATGCGCCTGGTATACGATAAGTCATCATCAACAGCAAGAATTTGCACCTACCCTATAGCAGGTGCTGTACAGAGAACTCATTTACATCAGTCCGTGCCCCATTGGAGCTTACAGTCTAAATTCCCTAACATACACACACAGACAGACAGACAGAGAGAGAGAGACTAGGGTCAATTTGATAGCAGCCAATTAACCTACCAGTATGTTTTTGGAGTGTGGGAGGAAACCGGAGCATCCGAAGGAAACCCACGCGAACACAGGAAGAACATGCAAACTTCACACAGATATGGCCATGGTCGGGAATCGATCTCATGGCCCCTGTGAGGCAGAAGTGCTAACCACTGAGCCACTGTGTGTAGATGTTGTATTTGTGACACTTACCTGTTTACCAAACGAATGACTAAGGTGAAGTAAATTTAAGTCTTCTCTGTTTGATATAAAGATTCCAAATCATACATCAAATAGTTTCTACTAGTAATGAGACTACCTCATTAGGATCACAGCACCAGTGTCAAACCAGGTGATTATTGACGTCGGAAATGAGTGTACTCAATGTGGGAGCTGGATAAAATGCGCACAGGTGACAACTCGGCAAGTAAGGTTAGTTTAATATATGCACTTACACACACTTTCCTGTAGTATAATGAACAGGAATAACTCATAGGGAACCAATATCTATAATATAAATGTCTAGTGGCGTGTGTTAGTCTGTCTGTGTGTGGAAAAAATAAAACCAAGCTGCAGCGCCACCTGCTGGGCGGAGTTATACACTGACCTACTAAATTCTTAGTGTGTGTGTAAAAAAAAATTCAGAAAGGGCTGAAATTTGGTATACTAAGATGTTTTTAATTTGTTAATTTAATTTGTTAAATGTTAAAAGTGTTTATAAAGATTTAAAAAATATATATATATATTTCTTGAAGGAGAAGTGACAGTTGGGAGTGGTTGGTGGTTGCCGGGGGTGACAGTGGGAAGTGGTTGGTGGTTGCCGGGGGTGACAGTGGGGAGTGGTTGGTGGTTGAGGCCTGGGCTATGGCCCAAATGCATGACAAGAACCTTTTTAACACCTTAAGTAGCTTGATTTGACTAGAATGCATGAGTATCATGCACGGGTTAACTTGTAGTACTATATATTCTTATATAAACTGCCACTGTAGAGGAGGTCAGATAGCCACAAAAATAGATCGCTGTGTGTACGTGAATTTAACAAAAAAATAAACTGTACTGCAATTCTTCAAAATCTCCAAAAAGGGGAATTGTGATTGTAAGATTTCCCCAAATGCCACTTACCTAACTGTATTTTGCCAAATGAAATATCGGCAAACATGTTCGTGATTTAATACAATTAACAAACTACACATTAAAGGGGCAAAATATGAACCGTGATCAATTTTTGTCTCCTCACCATTTAATTCCTCACCATTTAAAAGAAAATGTGCTTGACTGTCACAACAATGCTTATCTATTGTCTAATGTATTACAAATAAACAATAAAAACACTTTTAAACATTAATAAACCCCATAAAATCAGTGCAAGCTGCGGGTTTGAAAAGTGGAAATGTTGCCTATAGCAACCAATCAGATTCTAGCTATCATTTTGTAGAATGTTCAAAATAAATGACAGCTAGAATCTGATTGGTTGCTATAGGCAACATCTCCACTTTTTCAAACCCACAGTTTAGTAAATATACCCCCAAGAGTTATAGATGTTCATCACATATATTTTAATATAAGAACCCAATTCTCCTTTAAATTTCAAATTAATTATTTATGACCATGATCTATGTATTTGCTGTGCCAGGATACAGCCTGATACAAGCAAGCTGACACAAGTTATTTCTAAATGGCCTGTGTTTGTATTTTGTACAAACCTGTTAATATACAAACTCAGGGATCATTAAGTGGAGACAATAAAACATAATACTTGCGCATTCTTCCGCTATCCTAGTAAAGTGTCTGTGAGTACAATGCCCGTTAACAGCTTTTCCAGTGCACTTAATGAATGGATGTCTTTCAAAATTAATTTGAGTCTTTGAAAAAGCAGTCTACTATTCACCATCCTAAATCACAGAGAGACATTACATCCAGCTCATATTGATTTTTATGCCAGAAAGCCACATTGTTTTAAATCTGATTTTCCAATGGACATTACATTCTAATTGCTCACTACAGGTGGAAATAAATGACAGAGAAAATGTAATTTTTAAAGCAGGCTTTCCTTTCCTTTGTAAAACACCCTGTTTTCTATGTACTAATGTAGAAACTGTTTTAGCTTTTTAAAAAGCCAGAGAGTTTTGCAACATTTACATTGATTGAAGAAAACAAATCTAATTAATCTGATGTTATGGCATCAATTTCTCACCCCAATGCGAGGTTATGATGCGCCTAACTGAGAATTTGTTCTGAATTTCTCTAGAGCAGTGTTTCTTAAACCTGGTCCTCAGGACCATTAACAGTGCATGTTTTCCTTATCTCCTTGTTTTAGCACAGGTGTATTCATTACTGACTGACACGTTGTAACAGATCCACAGGTGGTATAATTATTTCCCTTGTTATCTGGAAAACATGCACTGTTAGGGGTCCTGAGGACTGGGTTTGAGAAACACTGCTCTAGATCAACATACAAAGCCTGATTAAGGGTTCAGGGCATCCTAGGCTAATACGTCTCTGCGCCAGGTTAATACGCTGTAGGTAAAAACAAACTCATTTTTCATTGAAATCCGGCATCCTTCATCCCCCACCCCCCCAGCAATGTATTTGAAACTCAGCTCCACTCAGCTTTTTAAAAGGGTCATGGCAATCTTTGTCACCGAGCGGAGGCATGAATATGCGCTACTGATGGTGAAGATGTGAATGGAAAGGGTAAATGAGTTATCACATCTCGGCCTGTTACATCCTTGTCTCCCCTGCTCTTTTACCATAGGAATACGTCATTGCTCACTACAACATGACTGTAAAAAGTCGCTAAAGGGACGTCCGCTCTTCCCTTTATCGTCCTAAACAAGGCTAGTGTGTATGCAGTCCATGGACCGAGCGATCGGACCATCGATCGGATATAAAATCGATCGGCATAAAAAGTTGGTGGAAAATTCTGTAGTGTGTACCCAGCTTAACTCTCTCTAACAAAATATTGTCAGTCCTGGGTGGAGTTATCCTTTCAGCTCCATAATAATATCATAGCTATAAAGGAAAAGAAATGTAATATTTGCTGTTTTCCATAAAGCACTACAGATATGGATAAAACATCTTGTGTATCAACAATAATGCAGCGTGTGATATCTTGATGTATTTTAAAAAAGGGAGATTGCCTTGTCCTCTAATGTAATATACACTTAAAATCCATTTTAGGTGCTTGGGTTTCATCTTTCTTGTCAATTTCATGATATATCCCCTTCTTCTGGAGCCCAGCTATCTACAATTGGCAGCAGAATTTAATCTTTAACTGAAGATTAGACAGCGGCTTCCCTGAATTACTGGCAATGTGATTGGGGAACTTTCCTGGTACACTGTGTTTTGCTGGAAATGTATCCAGCCAATGCTTTTTGCAAGTGAACGTGCGCAGACACACAAATACAAACATGCCCGCACACACACATATACACACACACACAAACACACACACACACACACACATACACACACACACACACACGAACCTTTAATTGTGATAAGTCATACCAAGCACTAAAGAAAGTATCTTTTTTAAGACAAAGGTGTTTTCATGAGTCATTTACACACACATCTAATGTGCAACGTGTCACTTTTCTGAATTTAGGAGTCAAACATACATGTTTGGACACATATGCGCTCAGCATGTTCATAATGAGAAGACCCATGTTTAAAAAAAGGCTTATTTCCGTGCATATGTTTAGTGGAAGCATCTCCACTGAAAAACAGCAGCATTTCAGCCAGATATATGTTTTACACCCCACTATAGCGTAGAGCATACTTGCCAACATCCTATTGTTGCTCTCCACGGAGGGCGCAGTGAATTGCATCATTTTGGCCCCACCCCTGACAAAATTATCATTTTGTTTTGCGGGAGTGGGTCAAAATCATGCATTTCCCCGCAAATGACGTCCTTGAGCCTCCCAATGCGCAAGTTTCTGGAGAATTGTCTTCTCTCCCGGAAGTCTGGGAGACCTACCCAGAATTTGGGAATCTCCAGGACATTCCAGGGGAATGGACAAGCATAGCGTACACGAAATGCAGAAAAAGTGTAGAGCTATGGCTTGACAGTGTTAGTAGTAAATGGTAAAGCTGCATTACCCTATTAGTACACAATGCAATAATATAATGAAGTGCAATTTACAGTACACAAGAGAAAATAATGTCTTGACAGAGTTATTAATAAATGCAAAATTTGCATGTTCCATATAAAATGTAATGAAATACAAACACAAATGAAATTAAATGCAATAAACACAAGTGACACTCTTCTTTCCTGCAGCAGTCCAAATGGAAATGTCAATTAAGTAATGTAAATAAATGGCTGCGACTTCATATAATATAGCCGCAATGCTAATCGTCAACATCATTATCATCATCATCATCATCATCATCATATTTTAACGCCAATGAATTATCAGCTGGAGGGAGTCAATACATAATCGTTCAATCACCTGGAAGAGATGTATCTCCTAATATATACGTACCTATATTTCAGCATGCCCAGTACTGAAACGTAGATCTTATGCAAAAAAATAAAAAAGAGCTACATCTAACTCTAAATGAGAACCTTTGGAGGTTAATAAAGTTTTTTCTTTAGAAAAAAAAAGCTTTGCTATCATAATGAATTATCAGGGAAGCTAGTACTTCTCCTGGCCGGGGCCCTTCACACACATAGCATAGTGGTTAACATTGCTGTCTACCAGCACTGGAGCATTGGATCTAATTCCAACCAAGATGCTGTCCCTGTGGAGTTTGTATGTTCTCCCCATAATCATGTGAGTTTCCATTGTGGACCTATGACAGGGAAATTAGAGAGTAAGCTCCATGGGGACAGGGGCTGTTGTGATTTTGTGCAATGCTGGTGACCTTTATAGAGGACAAATAACAGCCAATAATCGGGGAGATTAGTGAGTCCGTGACCCAATATTGTCATAAGCCTGGCCACTAGAGCTAAAATACAAATTGACTTATATAAAACAGCTACTAAACAAATTAACAAATATATATGGAAAAGTTCCAGAAGATTATTAACAGCAAAATATCTAAAGTTGTGATTGTGGGGGTGATATTCTCCTACACACCGCACACTTCCTCTCAGTAGTCTTCTTAAAGAGGGGTATATCTATCAATCTGCTAGTTTCCGGCGGGTTTGAAAAGTGGAGAAGTTGCCTATAGCAACCAATCAGATTCTAGTTATCATTTATTTACTACATTATAAAAAATGATAGCTAGAATCTGATTGGCTGCTATGGGCAACACCTCCATTTTTATTTTTTATCAGGTTTGATCAATCTACCCCTTACTATCAGGTTTTTTTAATAATGATACAAATGTCCCTCTTTGCTTGTAACTACTAGTACAATTCGGTAACAAAAGTTGTAGAAATTAATACGTGGATAACTAACCTCAGCATTTATATCACATTGGCGAATATCTCCTGTATTAACTTACCATTTTTGTTATTACATTAACGCTCTTTCTTTTGAAATTGCCCATAACGTTAATTCCATTGTTATTGGCAATATTTTTTACTTTTTCAAAACTGCTAGCCGCTGTATTCACTTGATCTATTTTTAAATCCCTTAAGACGTTTTGGCACTGTTCACAATTCACCACCACAGGAAAAAAAAGACACTTTGCACACAGGTTGCTCCTTACACCTTTACATAACCTTGTTATGTGTCCCTGAGTCCCAAGAGTTAAGGTCGTACACTAGAGGTCAAACCTAACAGACCCAATTCACTAGTTCATAACGTCAGAAAGCCACAGGAATATAAAGCACTTTCAAAGCTTTAATCATGTTGTGCGGAAGAGATGCCAGGGAGAAAAATAAATATAAGCAGAGGGACGCAGTGAGTAATAGTCACATAGAGAAGCAAGGACTATTTAAAGTGTTGCTATTTATCGCTGGCATTTCACACCCTGCCCTCCATATTAATGACTACCAAACAAAGGACAGAAACAGTGTGTAAAGCACACAGCAGGGGAGTACTGTGTTGTGATTGCCCTATTCATCCCCCCTGTCACAGTCTAGGAGAAAAAGGCGTCAGAGAGTACTGATTGCAGTGGATGCAGTTTGCAGGGGTTGAGAGAGATGGCAGAGACAAGACCCTGGATGAGGCAGCTGGTGACGCAAGGGCCATACTGAGGCACAAGTCATTTATGCACAGACACAATCTTTTCTCACCTTCTGCCACCGTTTAGTGTAATGAAAACAATCTCAAGTCTAATAATCAGAACAGCTGCCGTCTTCTAGCCCTGTACTGCTGGGTCCTAACTATGAGCTAAATTATGGACACTTTCATTAAAACATATTAAAACTGACCGTACTGTCTCAGCAGCATTGTGTTAATGGTACATGTGTGAGGTAATAAAGTCTATTTCCATAGCTTCCTTCATTTTTTATTGAACAACTGGTAAATCCGTGTGACCTGAAGGATACTCAGGCTACGATATCCACCCTACACTTCCTTTTGGGTCTCAAATAAGACAAAATAGTTTTTAGACACCTCTAACCATTAATTTGATTGCCTTTAGTGTCTAGGCTGAGTTGTTTAATTGCGAAAAGCTCAATTGTCAGCGACAATGTTTGATTTCGCTGTCGATAGGACAGGATGGCAAGAGAGCGTTCCTGCTGAAGTACAGAGTACGTACCCTGATGTGCCTAGTCTTGTGAGGCAGTGCAGAAACAAGGTTTCCTTTTGAGGACTCAGGGCACATTTTTAAGGGAGTTTCACTCATAGAGGAAAACACTGCAAAAGTACTTGAATTTTGCCCCACCTCAGAGAATATAGTTGTCTACTCTCCCGGAATGGCCGGGAGACTCCTACAACTGTAGGCCACCCTGTCAGTCCCAGCTCGAGGGGGCAGGGGCCGTGATTACACGATTCACTGCAAATTCCATCATTATCATTAATCAAAAATTAACTTTCCATACACCCCTGCCCAATTTATTTGTGGACACCGGGGTCGCTAACTATTGAAAATTTTTTTACTAACAAATTTATAAAAATGTACTAATGACCAACGTTTTTTTACTAACGCATAATGTATGTAATTCTAATATGAATCAAAAAGTTAAAATAATGGCATCTAGAGGAAAAGGAGTACAGGGACTAACCAGAGGGTGTTACTTATACTGACCTCTTCTTTACTTCATACTAACGAGCGTGTATTTCACAATTGATTTAATTACTGTTGTAAACCATTGTGGACACCCACGATAGAAAGTCCTAAAGGTATAATTACTATGTGTCGGTTCCATAGAACCGCCGATTCCTGGCACTTTGAAGTAAATTTTTAAAGTGGCACTCTTATTAAAGACAAAGCCCATCCCTTCAATGCGCCGGTTCTACAAAACCGCCACATAGTAAATATACCCCCTAGTCTTCATCAGTCATTCCATTTCCAAACTAGAGAAGGTTATTTTAATAATAACATTACAATTAATTATTGCAATTATTAATTGCAGTTGAAGAATTGGTGAATTAATTGGTTCATTTATTCTAACTTCAATATAAAAAATTGTCTCCAACCAATATTCATTAGAATACAGCCTATTGATTCACTGTGAACTTGAGGCATTGCTTCAATACGAGGCACTGTGTGCCTCTTACCTTAGTGATATCACTAGATCCTAGTGCATTGAAAGTCAGACTACTGGTTAGGTTACACTGCCCACCATTGTCTGTAGGTGTTGAGCACGTTCACATAGCACAGCATAAAAACAAAAGAACCCTTATCTGCTACAAATAAAATGCTTCGATCTGTCCAGCATTTCAACACATCCCAAGAAATATTATGTAAGCTTTGTGAGCCATTAACCTTCCTCAGTGCTGAAGGCAACTTTCTGTGTATGAAATTGACTCAATAAATCCTCTAGTCTCTAAATGAATGAGTTTGTTCATGGGAAATTAAAGCTTTAAATAAAAACCTGCAAGTCTGCAGTCCCTGTCTCCAGGATCCCAGCTACTTTAAATGATGGATAAATCCTTCCTTATTTTCACTGTCCTTTAGAGTCTAAGAATGGAAATGAGAATTTTCGACAAAACAAGCATTAGGGATCAATAACGTCTTGTGTTAATTATTCAATCAGGCAATACTGTCAAGCTGCGTACTTATTTAAATTGATTCATAAAATGTCCATTTACCCCACAGCAGCTGGAACCAAGTCTATGGTAAACATTGAGTATTATGCTGTTCCCCCGTGCACCAAATGGATCATTTTTTTACATCTGTTGTCCTCTCAGTAGGGAAATCCTGGGAGAATGGTCAGCTTTGAATAATTACGCAAATTAATCAGTTCTGAGTAATTGGAATCATTTCTGGCATACTGGCTGGGTTCTAAATGAGTTCTTTTGTTATAGAGCATTTGTCAGGTGCCAACCCTTGTTTCATGTACTCCACAGAGGAATTTGAGAAATGAGGTGGGTGATAACGATTTGAATCCCATTCCTGATCTCTGGAATCCCCTATCCTGGGTGTCTTTGGTGGTGGTACTTATGGTTCTATGAAAGGGGTGAATGGGCAGTTATCCAAAGCATTTACAAAACACACTGAATAAATTATATAAATATTACTCACAGGTATAAATAAACATGCAGAGTGATATTTTAGGCTGACTATCCAAGGAAATGTCCCACTTTCTGGTCATTCTATAGGGGCTAATATGTAAAATAGACCTAACTTGGGACTAATTATTAGGCAAATCCTCTCTTTCAGGGGCGCACGCAGGATTTTTAAGGGGGAGTTCCCCCCCCTAAAAAAACAACAACATAGAGAGCGGCCACGCATGCGCAGCAGCTCCATTTCGGCGGCACTGCACTGAACAGCAGCCGCGGCTACAATACAGCACCGCCGCGGACGCTTCTTTGACAGCGCCGCGGCTGCTGTACAGTACAGTGCCGCAATGTAGGGACACTGTGTTCTTAACGGAGGGGAGGGGTTTCTGGAGAACCAGAAACCCCCCCTGCGTGCGCCTCTGGCTTTAGTAGAGAGTCTTTTGCACTTTGCTGCAAATTCTTCATTAAGCCAGAGGTAGAAATGAGCGAAAGTTTCACAACAGTTCTGCATAATATTTGCCTCATTACGCATTTTTCTGCGGATTTTCCTGTAGACTTTAGCCTTAAGTGTCATTCATGGAATTCTCATTTTTATTATTGGCGTAATTACCCCTATCACTTTTGTTCTGCTCAGACTATTCCCTTGTTTTACCCCAACCACAACACAGAGTAGAATGAATTGACTCCATAATTGTACCCGCTGCATCTAAATTTAGCGAAATGCGGAATCTGCACATGTGCTTTAGAGATGTCATTCTGTGGAATGTTTAAGCAAAAGGAGAACTTTAATAGACGAAGTGCCATGAATTTGGAATCACACAACATGAAGATCCTGCCGTAAAATGTAAGTGTAAAATCTTTGTATATACTGTGCGCATTTAACCCCTAAAAAGAAAACACTTATTCTCTGATACACCTAATCAGTATTATGTACCTTGTCCACCAACCAGCAATAGACTGTATTTTGTGCTAAGTTTTTCTCCATTAAGTCTAAAAGCAGACACTATTTTAATATAATAAAAGAAAGCACATTATAGCTCAGTTTTAACCATGCCCACTTTTGTAGTTTTGAAATAAAACTAGATAAAGAATACGTTAACACTACTATAAATATAACAGGATTCAAATAATTTTTTGCAACATTTTGTTCTTTTTGAATGTTATTTGTTATTTGAAATGTACATGACATATACAGAAAACAGTGACCCATGACCCATGATACAGAAAGAACACAAAATGAAGAACAAAAAACGCAAAAACACAAACAAAAACACATACACACAGGTAACAAATCAAATTATATCTGTGAAAGTGATGGTAGAAATCAGCGAGAAGTAGGCCGAAGCTTAAGAAAACAGGGCTAGGGAAACAGGCCAAGAGGTACAGAGGGTGATGGAATAGTAGAAGGAGCACATAAGGAAAGAGGGCCCTGCTCCTGATTGCTTACATTCTAAAGGAAAGGGGAAGACCCAAATAGGGTGGTACTAACTAGGGGAGAGAGTCAGGACAAAGGAGTTAGGAGGACTGATAGACTTGAATAAAAAAATGAGTCTTAAGGGCACGCTTGAAGCCTTTGAGAGTAGAGGCTAACCTGATGGAACGTGGAAGATCGTTCCACAACTGGGGAGCAGCCCGGGCAAAGTCCTGAAGACAAGAGTGAGAGGAGGTGATCAGTGAAGTAGTGAGGCGGCGGTCACAGGCAGAGGGGAGGGGGCAGGTAGGAGTGTAGGTAGAGATGAGATTGGAGATGTAGAGAGGGGAGGAATGATTAAGAGCTTTAAAGGTGAGGGTGAGGAGTTTAAATTTAATTCTGTAGGGCATGGGGAGCCAATGTAGTGACTGTTGGTGGGAGATAGCAGAGATAGAGCGGCGGGAGAGAAAAATGAGGCAGGCAGCAACATTGAGGATAGACTTAAGACATTATTAAATGATTATAGGAAGAGGGCATTACAGCCAAGCTAGAAAAGGTAAACAAACACTTGTATTGACATAATGCTGATATCTGCATGTTTTTTTAATTTGCATTTGACAAGGGTCACTTACTGCGTTTTTGTAATCTTTCTTTAACTCTTGTCTGCTCAGGAGGTTTAAATTTTAAATTGAGCAGTGAAAGAACAGCCTGCAGCCAATCAGATCACAGTATGTTCACAGTAACACAGATTATTTCAGAATGAGTTGCGCTGATGTTGTGTGAGGCAGTGACCGATGATCGAATGACATTTTAAAAAACACAGGTTCAAAAATGTGCAAAAATCATAAAGGGGCTTTTTTTAAAACCTATAAAAATATATATAATTAAAGGTAGCTTCATTACTAATTATAGACAGACTAGTCCAGCAACTGCAAACACACTGTTCATGTACACTATTTCCAATATTGGTTAGGCAATGTTTTATTGTCCAAATTCAAAGCAGGTTATTGAAGCAACCTCCCAAACACAAGTCAGCTACATGAGCAAATACCCAACAACAGGCTCTGTATTGTAGGTTGAGCTCTAAGATTTCCGATAGTGGAAATAGCATTATTGAGTTCTATTTACAACCAGAGAATGCATACAAAGGGATTAAGGATTTACCACCACCTCTGTTTTAAACTCCAAGGATAATCCCACTTTTAATAACTTTTTTTAAGGTACTTAAAAGTTCTTGTTTGTTAGCATGAAAACATGTTGCTAGTTGGAATGAGTGTGATACAGGACCCAACAGTCTACTGGAGACTAATGAATCAAGGCAACAAAGACCTAAACCTATTCATCATTCACTAGAGGTGTTGCAAAGTGATTAGTTCAAACCAGTGGTCTGTAAATGATCCTAGCTGTGCTGATATAAGAATATACTGAGAGACTAAAGCAATGATAGGGAAATTAATTAAAACAAAGGGAATACATATTAACTGTGTTTAGTCCAGGTTTAATTTCCGACAAAGGATCATTAAATCACTTGCACATGTATTATTCTCCACAGAGATCATGATTCATCAGAATATTTCCATTTATTTAATCATACCCGTTGCTTACATAGTGAGTGGATGCAGCCGTTTTGTGAACTTAACAAATATCCAGGAGAATACAGCCTATCAGTATACCAGGTATACTTGCCAATTCTCTCGAAATGTTCGGGAGACTCCTAGAGGTGTAGGCCACCCTCCGGATCCTGCATCACTTTCTTTGGAAGTGGATGGCACCATGATGACAAGATTCGGAGGGGTGGTTCAAAATGTAGGCAAGTATGATACTAGGGACCTGTGACATCGCTGAGGCTCTTTGGCTCCAGTTGCAGATTATTGCAGTTTATAAATGTGATTGGAAGATATAACTATATCATCATCACCATTTATTTATATAGTGCCAATGGTTCCACAGCGCTGTACAGAGAACTCATTCACATCAGTCCCTGCCCCATTGGAGCTTACAGTCTAAATTCTCTAACATACACACACAGACAGAGAGAGAGACTAGGGTCAATTTTAATAGCAGCCAATTAACCTACCAATATGTTTTTTGGAGTGTGGGAGGAAACCCACGCAAACACGGGGAGAATTCCACACAGATAAAGCCATGGTCGAGAATTGAACTAATGACCCCAGTGCTGTGAGGCAGAAGTGCTAACCAATGAGCCACTGTACTATATCTTTCAATCACATTTTGCAACCTAATCATCACATCCACGTGATGTCCCCAGCAATTCCTCCCATCCCATGTAAGGCATGTTTATTAGATCCATGTTGAGATGGATCCAACAGTAACTGCTATTGTCATTACTGTGTTTCTGCTGAATTATTTCAGTCATCGCTGATTGCTCACCATACAATCCATTGGTTAGGACTTTATTAACTTCACAAAGTAACAGAATCTTGTTTTATGACTGAGCTGTTTACACTCACTGTGACATCACCTGGTGCTAGAGAGCAATATATTGATCATTTGGAATCACATCCTGTGTGGAGGGCGGCCATTTTACATTTGATAACAAACATAATATCATTCAGTTCTGTGAGGTAATATCTGTTTATAAGTCAGTGCAAGAGAATAAATTATATTACTAAAATGAGATTTTATGGCCAGTAGCCTTATTAAAGGACGTGGAATACAAGCAGGGGGTGAGGAGGGGAGGAAAGAAATCAATATACATATAGTGGAATGATTTATACATGCATTACCGAAACAGATGCTTTACTCAGAGCAGTACTTAAAAGGTTATTTCAAGCTGGTTTACGGTATTTTGGTGGCTGATTCTGTTATAAAGTGTCTGCCCAGAGCACTTATCCTAGCCTGGGACTCCCTTTATGGATTCTGTATGGCGAATGGCAGTAATTTTTGATAAGAAACATTGGTCTTTCGATAAGCAGCAATTACAGCCCTTCAGTAAATATATGGGTAGAATGAAACGTCAATGCTGGTACGGTCTGGAGTCAACATTTTACCTCGTAACAATGCAGGTCGCATTTTTCCCGCCGAGTAATTAAAATATAAATATTAATTCTGCCTGTGAATATATCTTTTTACAAATCAATTAATAGAGAATTATGCTCTCTGGTCTAATGTTTCTGTGCAGAAAGGATGCCCGAGCGAAGAGAATAAAATAAGAGAATTGTTAGATATGTGAATGTTGAATCTGCTGACTGCAGTCCGGACAATTTCTCACGTCGAATGTGTTGTGCTAGATTTACACTGTTCTGTTGAATCTGCTATGTTGTAACAAAAATCTTACTTTACTTTATGGTTGGGGGGCCAATTTATGAAAGAGTGGTAACCCATATACCCTACGAAAAAGGTCGATTTTCACAGGATTGTGGCAAATCAGTATCGGACAAATTTCTTAGTGCTTTAACGCAGGAATTCTAGCCTTTTCGACACCTCTTCGCCGAGATAGCATCTTTTCGACAGTGTTGTTTGGTAAATAGCTCCGAAAAGAAGGAACTATCAGCATCGAATAGATTCGGTATTTACTGGAACAAATGTGCTAAAAAATAGAAATAGGCCTCTGTGCGCTGTTGAAATTAAGAAGCAACGGCCTTTGCAGCCCCCTGGTCTCAGTGTATTATGGACTTTATGCAGCCATTATTTAATACACTACAATAAAAATTTAGTCAGGAGCATAGACAAACGAAAAAATTTAGTCAGGAGCATAGACAAACGAAAAATGTGTTAAGGGCCCCAATATACCGCCCAACTGTCTGGAGGGGAGGTCCAAAATGTATGCAAGTATGGACTAAAGGGAGCAGTATTTTAGAAGAACCCAGAAATGTTTTATTTAATGTCAGGTGTAGTTCTAAAGAGGTTAGAGGTAGAACTTAGGATGTAACATGTATACTTTTGTACAGTACGTTTCTTCATAGGTTTCCACCTATCCGCATGCTTAGCGCATTCTAGGTTACGGAAATGAATCTCAAGAGCAGGGACCTTGATGTGAGCTGGAGCGAACGCTTTACTTTAATACTTTTCAAATTTGTGTTTTCACTGGTTTGGCAATACAATAAATCAACTTTATCAGCTGGTATAAAGACATTAATAGAAAGCGCAGTAATATAAATAAAATACAATGTACTTACTGGATTGTTAGTGCCCTTTTTAGAATTTTTATTAAAGTCACTGGAAGGCAGATAACCCACTTTAAAGGGGTTTTCAATATATATCTGAATGTTAGCAAAACATCCTTTGT
Organism: Mixophyes fleayi; assembly: GCF_038048845.1. Lineage (NCBI taxonomy): Eukaryota > Metazoa > Chordata > Amphibia > Anura > Limnodynastidae > Mixophyes > Mixophyes fleayi. The sequence goes on from NC_134413.1 coordinate 19,688,837, forward strand.
GTCTGAATCACTTAAAAATAACTTATTGTATAAATTTATCTAAAGGAAATAGCGCATACCATCTGTACCTTTCTGGATGTCACTAGTACCTTCAACTAGTGACTGTAACTGTCCTTATTAGGACTACTTGAGCTAATAAAACATCATTTTGCTTCAAAAACCTGCTTTGACGACTACTTACCCTGCTGTAAATTCCTGTGACCTACAGTTTAGACCCAAATCTAATCCGTTCTCCGGTTGTTCTGAGGTGGACCCAGCATTCCAGTACCAACAATTTGCCCGCTACCTGCAGGTCTGGCTAGTGTTATAGGCCAGGGGGAATCATCCACAGCAACCCTGATCTGAAGGCAAGAGGTCAGGTATACCAGCCCAGGGTACCCTAGCAAAGAGTGAAGGGAACGTGTCTAGGTGCCAGTGTAGGAGCCTAGTGGGGGCAGCAAGCTCCTCCTATTGAGACAGGTGGGGCGTATTTGGGATAAAGAAAGGGACTGGTGGCAAAGTAAGCCCAGCCAGTCAACAGCGACAACAGACAGGGTTGCATAGGCGGTCCATCCTGTCACAGTCCTCTTCCCTATATAAGTATTGTGGTTGTGGATCCCCATTTGTTGTACTTAGGAGGCTTCTGTCACTGACATATAGCTGAGAACTCTGCTGACACAGGATGCTAACTATTGCTTGAAGGAGCGGACTTTGCTCCAATCAGCAACCGGCTTTCATTTAAAGGCACTAATAATCAAATGAAAAGGCAATCAAAATAGGCCAACATAGAGTAGGTTAGCAGGAGAACAATGAGCATGAAATAAAAGGATTCTTTAAAGTAGAGATTATTTTAGAATGTTTAGAAGAACAACGGACTTGGTGTTTATTTGTCATCCTCAAGACAAAAGGAGGGTAGAGGTGCCAGAAGTAAATTGTTTCAATAGTTTTCTCTTTTTTGCTGTTTTATATCTAATCCATTTGTTTTTGTACAACATAGAGAGAATGCTAAGACACTGATAACACTGACGACTAGAAAGTGTGAGTGATATGAAGTATACACATGACCAAACCAGCTTAAATAACGGGGACGGCGTATCAGGTCAGGGTTCATTCCTCATCTGGTTCCTGTTAGCTGCCTTTATCCTTCTTTCAGAAGACACAAATTAATAGCAAAGATATCAGAAGTGTTTGGCATGAATGTTTATAAAGGAACAGTCAAAGTTTTTTAATATACTTTACTACTACTGCTTTGTCTGTGTAATATGCCAGGGCCCAGTGATGCCAGTCCACCCTTCCATGGGCCCTGCTTTGCTCCTCTGAACATGTGTCAGCGCATGCGAATTAGAAGCCCCTTTTGGAACTCTGGTGTTCATGAACCTGAATTCTCAGAAGAGGCCGCAGCTATGCTCTTCAGGAAAGAAGAGCGGGGGCCTTAGGAAAGTGGACTGGCATTTCCAGGCCCACCTCACCTCTGGTCCCCTTAGAGGCCAAACCTTCTTCAGTGATGTTACTTCCGACACTGGTTGCGGGCATGCATGTGGGTGCATACTTGCTGTTGTCTTGCGCTTTTGTCATTCAAGACGCTCAGTCATTGTACTCGGTACCTGAGAAACAGGATGTTTTATCCCTGTGTGTGCTTATTATATTCTGACTACCTGATTAAACTCTGTGTCTATTTATATATTATTGTTTGCTAATTACCCTGACCTCGGCTTGTTTAGAGAATGGGGTACTGTGCTGCCTGTCCTAACCCATGACCCTGTCTACGTTTTGTATCCTAATTACATTGTCAGCAATTGCCTGAGAGTTGCAGACTATGGGTGTTACCACAGCGGACTCCATTACCTCCTTACATATTGAAATCAGTAAACTGTTCCCCAGGTGAGCCAGTGCAAACTGCTAGTGGCAAAGTGGGTCCGGTACTGGTGCTTGGGACACTCATATTGTTTAGTTTCCCAAAGCAAGTAGTACCAACTGGTGGCGTTGCCTACTTGACCATACAAGAGGCGTGACCCAAGGACACACAAGTGGACGAGATGGGAGTGGACAAAAAGAGGAGGAGAGAGTCCCAGATGGTCTATAGCACCTACATATGTAGTTTGTGTCTACAGTCTACAGCTTCTAAAATCTATGTTCTCCAAACAATTTTCAATCTTTACTAGAGATGATCAATAATATAACATCTTCCAAATTGTTGCCAAGTTCACATCCTGTGATTGCTGTAGAGACCACTTTGTGTAATAAGCCAGAAAAAGAATGAGACCGTTGTAAAGTAGTTGGATTAACAGTGGCTATGTATCAAAAATACCACAGACGTGCCCAAAAAGATTGGCACCCTTGCAGATTTAACTAATAATGCCTGATTTCTTCCAGAAAATTGTTGAAATGTAAAATATTTTGGTGTCGACATATATATTTATTTGGTCTGTAGTAGAATAAACATAAACACAAATAGCAGCAAAATTGACTAAGTGGTCCTAAGAAATCCTTAAATGGGCCAGACAAAATTATTGGCACATTTTAGAGTTAGAGATAATTAGATTTTAAGCCCCAGGTGATTGTTTTTCATTTTGAAACTGAACTCACATGTGGTGAGTAACAGGTGCCTGCAATATAAAATTCACTCATTAAACTATCTTGAATAGAGAAAATGACTCATTCTCCTGCTTTGTGTCACTGTGTGTACTGCAACAAGCATCAAGACAAGAAAGAAAACCAGAGAGTTTCAAGCGTGGACAATTTCAAGGCTATAAATCAATCTCCAGAGACCTTGATGTTCCTGTTTTCACCATACGTAATGTTACTACAAAGTTTAAGGCCCGTGGCACTGTAGACAACCTCCTTGGAAAGGGAAGCCTGATCAAAGATTGCAGCGTAGGATTGTTCAAATGGAGAAGAAAGCAACTTCGATCAACTGTCAAACAGATCAAACAGTTTTAACTTGCACCATCCTTCATTAACTAAATGAGAGGTTATTTTGTAGGAGTCCCAGGAAGGCCCCACTGCCGAGAGAGACATAAGAAAGCTCAAATGGAATTTACCAAAACACATCTGAATAAGCCAAATTTCTTCTAGTAGAATGTTCCATGGACAGATGAGACCAACATTTTTGGTAAAACACATCCCTATGTTTCCAGAAAGCAAATTGAAAAGAACACCTTCCCTACAGTCAAACATGGAGGAGGTTCAGTGATGTTTTGGGGTTCATGACCTGCATCTGGCACTGGGTATCCTGAACGTGCACATGGCTTTATGAAATCTGGAGATTACTAATTTTGAACCTTAAAGTTGAATCCAGTGTCGGAAGACTGGGTCTCCAACTAAGATCATTGTTCTTCCAGCAGGGAAAGGACCCCAAACGCACTTCAAAAAGCACCCAAGAATGGTTCAAGACACTAGACTAGTATTTCCCAAACCAAGTCCTCATTGACCCCTAACATGTTTTCCATATCTCTTTGCTGGAGCACAGGTGTATTCATTACTGACTGACACATTTTGAAAGATCCACAGGTGGTATAATTATTTCACTTGTCACCTGGAAAACCTGCACTGTTAGGGGTATCTGAGGACTGGGTTTGGTAAACACTGCCCTAGACTGTTCTGAAGTGGCCAACAATGAGTTCAGATCTAACTCACATAGTTAACAGATCTAAAAACAGCAGTTGGGAGAAGGAACCTTCATATCTGGGAGAACCGGAGAATTTTGCACAGTAAGAATGGAACAAACAGCCAGACGAGAGGTGCAGGAAGCTCACCTATGGCTACAGGAAACGGTTTAATGCAGTTATTTTGACCAATGGCTGTGCTACCAAATATTAAGTCTAGGGTGTCAATGATTTTGTTAATGCCATTTCTTTACCTCTTCTGATTTAAAAGAATATGCAGTATTAAATTTAGAATAAAAAAGCAAAGCTTCTGTATTATTAACTGAGAGATTTGTGGAGACCAAATACTGTTTAGAATCCGTCCTTTTCTCTCTCAGGATGCCGCCAAAACTATCATCCATGCACTCATCATCTCCCGCCTTGATTATTGTAACCTCCTGCTCACTGGCCTCCCCCACTACCGTCTCTCCCCCCTCCGCTCTATACTCTATGCGGCCGCAAGACTCATCTTCCTCTTACGCCGCTCCTCCTCTGCCTCCCCTCTCTGCCTTGCCTTACACTGGCTTCCCTTCCCCTACAGAATCCTTTTCAAACTCCTCACCACCACTTACAAGGTTCTCTCCAACTCTACTGCCCCTTGTATCTCTAACCTCCTCTCCATTCACACTCCTGCCCGCTCCCTGCGCTCGGCCAACGACCGCCGCCTCTCCTCCACTCATCACCTCTTCCCACTCCAGAATCCAAGACTTTTCCCGTGCAGCCCCCCTTCTCTGGAACGACCTCCCTCGTTCCATCCGTCTCTCTCCTACTCTGTGCTCCTTCAAACGTGCACTCAAAACTCACCTCTTCCTCAAAGCCTACCAACCATCTACTTAACCCCCATCTCCTCCCTTTAGCTCGTCCTCTCTTCTCTCCTCTTGCCTCAACTGGCTTCTCTTGTGCCTGGTCTGTTTACCCTCCCTTAGGATGTAAGCTCATATGAGCAGGGCTCCCTCCCCTCCTGTCTCCATACCTGTTATTCCGCTCCGTCTTTACTGCATATGACTGGCCGGAGTTTCTGAAGTATTGGTACTTTTTGTTCATTGTTCTGTATGGTTTCACCCTGTATAGTCTACTGTTAGTACTGTGTGCGGTGCTGCGGATACCTTGTGGCGCCTAACAAATAAATGATAATAGTAATAAATATAGAAGAAAAAATTGTCATTTGAAAAAATTGCAAGGTTGCCAATATTTTTGGCCACGACTGTATATGGGCAGAAAATGACATTGATCACTCTAGATAACAATTAACCACTACAACCCCCGCAGAGGAGAAAGGGAAGTTTATTTTCGAGCGTTTGAATGTATACATCTCTAGGGATTTCAGTGTGGGTTTCAGCCTTGCTTTTGAAGGATAAATAAGACGTGACAAACTGATTTATAAAGTGAGTGGGTGCAACATTAAAGCAGAGTTCACAGGGACAAGCACAATATCTCTGTATGCAAAAAGCCAGAGGTTAGGAATAAATACTGCATCTGTCTTTGCTGCAGGAATCTCTCTTCAAAAGATCTAGGGGATCTTTACAATGGAACTCTATGAATTCTTATCATATACCTTTTATTCACCTTGAAGAGGCTGCCTTGCTTTAATGCTCAATATTCCCAGAAGACCCTTTAAGTAGAAATATATGTGCAGAATGCTTGCTGATTGATGTCCTTACCTGACCGATCCCACTTACTGTAAGTCATACTAGTGATTTTCTCTCTTGTGCAATTTTTCATTAATCCAGTTTGGCCCATAAGATTGCTACAGTTATAACACGAAAAGTGAGAAACGTAATATAAATTAAAAATAGAAAAGTACTCACTATTTACCATTCATTATAATGGGACACAATAGTATTTTTTCCTAAACACAACGGCAGTCAGTTACGTACCATAAGAAATGAGGCGGACCAGCGCATTTATTTTTGTATCTTTATCGTAGCGCGGTCTCATTGGTGAGGCTCATTTTGCACAGATGCTTAGCGCAATATTTTGCACCCTTTTGGGCCATGATAGAAATGTTCTTTTCCATCACCTGCAAGCCCTGCCTACTGGTACACTGGGATGATTCCCTTAAGTACAATATTTTTTATCTGCTCATTGAAGCATAATTTATGTCTTAAATACTGTGAATTAATGAGGTTCCATTGAGGCTGCTTTTACTTCAAATATCACAACATGTAGGTGTTTTATGTTATATGTGCACCCTAATTCATTTCTAATGTCAAATGTTCATATATAAAGCAAAAGATGTCCTATTGAAAGTAACGGTTATGACTAATATCACTCCCGAAGTGGTATAACAATAAAGCTGTAGATATCTGATGAAACAGTAACACTTCCTGAAATGTGCCCCTTCCTTCCCTTGAATTACTAGAATATCTTATCCCACTGAACAAAGTAAGCAGAATTAGGCACATTATTGTTTGTATGTTCTCCCCGTGTTTGCGTTGGTTTCCTCTGGGTGCTCCGGTTTCCTCCCACACTCCAAAAACATACTGGTAGGTTAATTGGCTGCTATCAAAATTGACCCTAGACTGTCTGTGTGTGTGTGTTAGGGAACTTAGACTGTAAGCTCCAATGGGGCAGGGACTGATGTGAATGAGTTCTCTGTACAGCGCTGCAGAATCAGTGGCGCTATATAAATAAATGCTGATGATGATGATTATTGTGGTTATCCATATTTTCCCTCTTCTCTTCCCTTTCCCAGTCCTGATCCGCCCATGTCGTCCAGATCCTCCCTGAACAAGAAGCACAAATTTGTTCCTATCACAACTGGCATCATCATGTTGTGCTGATCTGTACATATGCATGTGAAAATGAACACTGGATACCACTGGGCCAATTGGAATGTTCGAACTTGTTGGATCTATGAACGTTCCATATAGGGGTGCGTAAGACACCAAAATAGTAGACTTACTTCTTCTACTGAGCTGTTGGAAAACCCTGCACCTTTCACTATCTAATGTTCAGTCTCTGGCTTCCTACTTAGCTCCATTTCCATCCATCAGACCCCTGCTCCTATTACATGCAGTCCTGTCCTTACGCAATCACACAAGGTTGCTCCCTTCTATAACATCAGAACTCTTAATTCATGAAACATGCTGTGGATATACCATTAATCTGATTTCCTACTGGTTTTCTTATCCTTGCCCATTTCCAATCTCGATGGACATACAGGAGATGAAGTTTGATAACAAAAATGTTGTCTGACCCTAGCCAGAAGAGTGTAATATACATGTCTGTATATTTAGGATAGAAGTGTTCTGTAAAACAAAAAAAATTGCTGCACGCATGGCCATATTTACTGACACTGTCACTACCGTATATATCTACTTTATGTACTCTAACTGTAATGGACAGCAGAGGGAGAAAGATAACCTATGCTTCTAAGTGAATAGAGGGTCTGCAAATTTTTCTTTAAAATTGTCACAAGCCCCTTAGATCATAATCATCGGCACGTATCTTGTTTCATGGGACGAACACCCACAACAGAGACGCCTCCTGGGTGGCTCCCATTCTGAATGTACCGCAATTATGTCAACATACTATACTTGGCCAACCCTTGATGACCCTTCTCGCCCCTGTTCCGCCTCTCTAAGTGAAAGGAATCGCAAGTATAAAATTATTATTATTATTATTATTAATATTTATTTATAAGGCGCTACAAGGCATCCGCAGCGCCGTACAGAGACAAACAAAATCACAATACAATGGGAGACAGCACAGTACAGTAAACACAGCAACTCAGTACGCTCAATGCACAGCTAGAGAGGGCGGGGAAGGGGGAGGGAGGATCCGAAAACGACGGGGCCCAAGAAGGGGGGCGCGGAAGACAGGGAGACCCCCAGGGGGGAGGAGGGAGCGAAAGTGGACGTGGGGTGGAGGACCTTTGAGGAGGAGGGCTAAGTAGCTGGAGAGCAGAGTTAGAAGTGGTGGAAACAGGAGGAGAGATGGCCCTGCTCAGAGGAGCGTACAATCTAAGGGGAGAAATGCGACCAAACAAGCATAGGGATGTATGCATTAATTTTTTTGAGCCCATGGGAATGCGTATTTTACGCAAACAAAATAGACTTGCATCCAAATCTATTGTGATGTAATATGTTTACCTTCCCATTTTCTTAATTTTCTTTACTATTTTATACAGTTAAATGAACTTCAACACTAAAGTATATATTCTAAAGAATTATTTCTACATTTTCAATTCCCCGTGCAAATAAAATCCTTATGAAAAAGGTTTGCAGAAGCCCATGTTCCGACAGAGTAAGGAATTCTTTGCATTGGCGTGTGCACCGTGTCTTGTTTGTGCTGATAACTGAAAGTAGTGCACTTAAGTGAACCACACCACGCTTTCATGTTGTCCCGGTGAGAGAAGCAAATCGCAAAGGCAAATCAGGAATGCTTACAGTCTGCAAAAGAAGGAATGTAGCAAGAAACATCTGATGTTATTTGTGATGTCTTTCATTGAAGGCCAGCTGAGAATATATCAGAAAAGACAGCTTGAAAATAATGGCATACAGAGGTTAATAGCAAAACCCAATGTTATAATAAGTAACTAAACATTTCTTTTGTAATGCTTGTTGTTTTAGATGCAGGTAGCTACTAAAATAACGTGAAAAACATTTAGTAAATGAGGGATTCAAAGTATATTGAAAACAGACACTTCCTCACAGGTGTGGTTCCTTAGTCAAACCATTAGCATTCCAATATGATTAGGTCATGTGCTATATAAAAGTGATAGGTAGGCCTAGTTGCCTAGTATATGGTTACTCCTGGTATAGGAAGAGACCGTAGTAACTATGATAATTGGGGCAGGAGCCAATATGACACAGAAAAACAGTAGAAATGAATGGTTTCCACAAGAAACAGTGCAACAGTGGCTAAGAAGATGTTGGAGATCTGAGAGAAAGACATTCTCAGGTAGGGGCTACTGTCAGTTCCATTATAAAATATGGAATGTACAAAACACTTTGCACCCTAATTCCATGCACTACACATATGTTTTTACAAAGAACATTTTCTATCTCGCAAGATTTGACACTCCACGTTTTGGAACGATATCATGGATCTCACGCTGTTTATTACCCACCCACATTGACATCCCTTTCTCCCCTAAAGATTTCCTGCTCCCTCTGCACATTCCCTCAGCTACCGGACACCAAGACAAATTCAAATTCATAAGACACATTATCTTGGCCACATTTCGGCACGAATGATCACTGAATTTTTTCATGAACATTAAAACTTAGAACTTTGTGGAGCGGAGCCTGAGATAGCATGTCCAATCATCACCAAGAAGCAAAATCAAGCGATGGAATTTGTCATGGAATTTTCACAGACACTTGTAGAATCTGCTAAGGTGCATCAAAGCTGTTCTGGTGGTGATGATCATGTCTGTGAGAAGGGCAATTCCAATACAACCTCCTCCTTCCTGACTGTATACAGCCCACCACCCCCATCTTTGCTCTGCATATCCCCTCTGGACTGTTCAAACACAGTCCGAAATTGGGTCTGCTACTTTCTTGATGACATTTGATCAACCTGTATGTTTAACATTTCTGTAGGCAAAATGTATCATTGTACGACTCAGTTGACCTTTAAATAAAAAATATTTAAAAACACTAGCGTGTGGCATATGTTCTGTGCAGAAAAAGAGCCAGTGCTCAGCTTCTGCTGTGCCTAAGCACAGACTATGGCACCTAACGCTAAATCAAGTCTTTAGCATAATTATTTACTTTAATGTCTGACCATTGTTTTCATATACTAACCCAAAAAGATGAGGAAAGTTGATTTAGTAGACTGTAAATACTGATTGTACGTTCATTGTGGTGTCTAGGGGTGGATCCCAATGGTAGGAAAGAATATGTTGGTATTTTTGCACATATTTAAATGCTTTACTGATATTTCTTCAAATAATATCCACAGCATATACAATATATATATATATATATATATATATATATATATATATATATATATAAGCTGAAAAGTACTAGACAGTCCATAGTGGAGTGAGCGGGATAATGTAACGCTCTTACCTTTCCTCGTTCCAGCGTTGTCTCCTCCGTGCCGCGATCAGCACTTCCTGGTAGCATTTCACATGACTCGGCTGTCGGGGCATGTATTTTAAATCTGTCTCTATGTAATCTCGGCACTGACACTTGCTAAGTGACAGTGCAACTTGGTTGCTGTGAGTCCGACTCCCCTGTGCTGCACCTTGTGTGGTTCTTTCTGCTGGATCTTCTGTGCACTATTTCTGTCTGTCTGACTACGCGTTGCTGGATTCCTGTGTACCAAACTTGGCTTGTCTGACGATTCTCTGTCTGTTATCCAGTGTACCAGATCCTAGCTTGTCTGACTGACTCCCCATGTACCAGTTCCTTATCTGCCAGATCTCCAGTGCTGACTACTGTGTGTTCCTGCCTTCTATCTAGTATGGTCTCAGCTTCTCCAGGAATTCTCTGTCTTCCTTCTTGGGCCTTGTGTTACATCTTGAAGCAGTCCAGAGGGCCGTGACCTACGGGTTCCTGGAAGCAAAGTCCATCCTGCCTTGTGACGGTTCTTGGTGAATACCAGGCAATCCATTCGACTCAGTGCCTCTGCTCTGCTAGTGCTAATTGGGATTTACACAGGTAACTACTGAGTTGTAACAGATAAATAAGGCAGCAAAAATCAAAAGCTAAGAAAGTTCACAGTGTCATGACCCAGAGCAAAGAAGCCATATATGGTTGTCATACAAGCCAAGGTTATACCCATATAAGCAGAGCAAAGAGTAAGGATTTAGGTGATTAAGAGCAAGCAAAGTTAATCCAATAAACTGGCAGTTGCTTGTTTCCAGGAAGCTGTTTATATAGGTCTGACCCTCTGAAAATAGGCTGCAGGTGATAACAATTTATTACTAGCAGTAATTAGGAATAATGTGGTATTAGGGATAATGCGGGTTACATGAATGGATATGCAAAGGAAAGCCTTAAGTCGCTATCTGAGCCCATAACGCAGTGCACAGAGACCTTACTGCTGCAAACCAGAGCTCAGCAGATCAAATCTCACATAGGTATCAGGTAGTTTAAAATCATGGAGCAGCGAGACTTTTTGGATATAAGACACTTTGTATACCGATCTAGGGTAGTGCTGTCTAATTGGAAGCCCACCATTCCTCTTTGGTACACAGTATCACATAGTGCCCTATTTATAAAGCTGAGCGCTCACACCTCAACAAACGTTTTAGTGCTGTATTACAGTGGAAGCCACATATGAAATAGGGCCCTTTATTGGCTGTCTCACTAGCATGTTAGTCTTGTACCTGCTAGTGTGGAGATAGCACTAGTCAGCATTCATCATCATTATCATCACCAGCTATTTATATATAGCGCCACTAATTCCGCAGCGCTGTACAGAGAACTCTCTCATATCAGTCCCTGCCCCTTTGGAGCTTACAATCTAAATTCCCTAGACACACACAGACAGAGACACTAGGGTCAATTTGATAGCAGACAATTAACCTACTAGTATATTTTTGGAGTGTGGGCAGAAACCGGAGCACCTGGAGGAAACCCACGCAAACACGGGGAGAACATACAAACTCCTCACAGATAAGGCCATGGTCAGGAATAGTATTCATGACCCCAATTAACAGAGGAAGGAAGAAAGTAAAAAGGTGCATAGGCTGATACATTGTATCTAACTGGCTGTGTTGGAAATGAACCTGAGCAAATTAATGTGCATGGAAGAGACAGAACCAGTGGGCATGAAAGTCAATGTAGAGATATGTATAATGGGCATAAGCCTGTAAGGTTAAGGAAAGGGCTATGTACAGTACTGGTTTACATGAAATTGTTTCGTTCGGCATATTGCTGTCTATGGTGGACATAGATCTGTTGCTGGACACAGGATGTTTGGTGGGCATGAGGCTGCATATGGTGGATTTGGGCTAGATGTGTCTGGTATTATTATTAATACCCTTTATATATATATTGTCAACATTTTACACAGCACTTTACAGAGCTCCACTGGGGCATCCTGGTTTGCAACTTGTTCATGCCCTGGAGTTTGGTATCACCCCAACAGGACTGGAAAGGTGTGTGACCACACCCATCTGTAGCATTGTAGAGGGCACAGTGTGGAGCTGTTCTGTGTCCTGCAAGAGGCAGCAATGCTGAGACAGGAACAGTTGGAGAATGACACGTTATGATAACGTCGTTATCAGTGACAAGAGAACGGTCTATCGCCAGACACGAGCTCGGTAGAGTCCTGTAGCAAGAGAGAAGCTGCAAGCCCAGACCTGTGGTCTGTGGGTGTGTGCCAGACAGGAGCTGTGGAGATTCCTGTATTTCTGCAGTAGGCAATCGGAAACACCAGGGAGTCCCGTCCATGAATAACTGGAACTACACCGAGTGATCACTGTGGCTGGTCGAAGAGGGGTTTCAGGAGTGCAAGGACTTTAAACTGTATGTTTTGTTACTAAAGCGAAAATGGTAAACAGCCCAGCTGGCCAATGGTTAGAGAGGGTCCCGACCACATGTACACATCTGCCCTCATTAAATAGTGGCAGATGGCTCTGTGTTAAAGAAATACAGAGTGTTCCATCAATCTACTGTAACTCCCTCTGAGGCTATAAATCGCTGATAGTGGAGCCATGTCATTCCGAATTTCAAACACTCTGTTAGACCTTTATGATGTCACAAAGGGAGGATGAATGTCAGCTCCCTTAAATTATTTGCAAGCAGGATGTTGTCTATATGGTTACATTTATGATGTCATTCTTGTTTACATTACATTTGACACATCTGCACTCTAAAATGTTATACCAGAGTTTTATTTTAGTGTTAAAGTACATGATTAAATGGCCAGAGCAAAAAAATAAATAAATAAAATGAAATAAAATATATATTTATATATATTGGTAGCCAGTAAAAGTCCTTGGGTTAAATTTATCAAGCTGCGGCTTTGAAAAAGTAGAGATGTTGCCTTTAAAGGAATTTTTATTCCATTCAGCTGTTATATAGATTTCTGCTACATATATCTGATAATAACTTTGGTGTTTATAACAGCAGTGGTCAGGGCTGGTTTAGACAAAATTAGACCCCAGGCAAAAATCAAAGTGGGCCCCCTAAACGGTGATTGCTCTAGCAGCGGCTAAGTGCTATTTCACATGCCTCATTAACAGCCTTGTAGTTTTAAAAAAGTTCCTGGCTCATTCCAGTATAAATAATAAAGAAGAGGGTGTTGGCTAAATGAACTATAAAAAATAATGCCAAGTGGCTATGTCCATGACTTGTGGAAATACCTAACTGGGATACAGCATCTGTCAAACTGGTTTCATTTACTCCTCCATGGCATCATACACTTGCACATGAGTCAGGACAGGAAAGAAGACCCACCTTGAGGGTATATAGTGCCAGGGGCAAATCTAGATTGTATTCTTAGGGTGGGGCAATTTAGGCCCCACCCCATCTTTAGTTTCTAACGATGGTCTCCCTGCGGCTGCACACTATGTGCAGGTCAGTGTCGCTGTCGGCACAGACAGGCAGTCAGAGTATGCTGCCCTGTGTCTAAAACACAATCAGAGTGTCCAGCAGGCAAAACAGCCAATATTGCTGTGGCAGAAGGCACCAATGGCAAAAGGTAGGTGCCTTATATTATGCAGCTCTCCTAGATTCCGGAGGATGCAAGCCCCTATAAGGAGGGCATCTCTCCCAATACTGGTACCATGCAGCTTCTCATGATGGTGAAGGATGTAAGCTCCTATAATGGTGCATCGCTCCGTGAGTAGGCCGGTCCCACCACCTATGCTCTGCTAACACTCAGAGGAGTGGAACTACCAGACCTACAGGTGGAGCAGTCCCCTATCCTCCTGTTCCTTCTGGCAAGAAAAGACAGCACAGAAAATAATAAACCTCAAGTGCCTGACTCTAGTACAAGGACAGGAAATAAGACTCAGAGAGGAGGGAGGTGTGGCCCTATATACCCTCCGGGTGTGTCCACGTTCCTGTCCTAACTCACGTGCAAGGGGGCATTAGCCCCATAGTGTGTGCTCCCATGGAGGAGCAGGAGGAAATACACCTTTATATGCACTGTGCAGTGACATAGGTGAATTGTGCATTACAAAATGCAATATAGACCTGCAAGTGTCCCGACTCGTAAATAATCCCCACAATATTCAAGATGCATTATTATATTGACGTTTTAAAGGCAGCAATTTGTCTGCTCTGTGAAGTACTGTGTTATAGAGGACAGGACGTGCTCCCTATTCTTGAGAGCTCAGTGTGATTACCATCAGGCAGCATCTGGTTTCAGAAAACGGAGGTGACTTCATTGGGACGGAACAGGTGAGATATTGGAGAGTTATCCGCAAGTAAACTACCCCTATCAATATCAAATACAGAAGGAAGAGGTTGACCCTCTGCCGAAGAGCATGCACCCCACATCGAATTCCGACCTGTGGATCTCTAACAGGAGAGATGGAAAGTGCAGGGTTAATGAGAAAAGAACCAGGAACACAAGGGGTAGGTACTTCAAAATATTGTCAGCAGGAATATTAAAGCTGCCTGGAGAAATCAGGCCCATTGGTATGGATTCCTTTGTCAGCATAAGCCTTTCATTTACACCTTAGTATAAACCCTGACAGCTTTGGGCTAGCTGTCAGATCAAATGTATCAAGAGCACAATTTCCAACCAAGTGAACAAAACATGAAAAAAAAGTTACCTAAAATGTCAATTACAAAAGATCAAACACTTTTAAAGATTAAACTATTTTTAGTTTTTATTTTATTTTTCTGGAAAGAAGAAAGACATTGTATATTTGTATTTTATGGAGAACTAAGTAGCCTACCAATTTAAAATGAGTCTAAGCTTCTATAATGTATCAGGTAACAATGCTTAGTGATCGGGGTGAAAGCTTATCTAATGTACAAGTTAGGACAGCCATCAGCAGCCATCAATCACAAGTAATCTGGGAGATTTGAAGGATTTGTGAAAAAGTTGCAATTTCATGAAGAAATTATTTTTTGTCATAAGTGGAAGTAGCAAAGTTGCAAGGCTGATGGTATTTCAAATAGATCTTAATGCGGTTTGAACATAGATCAATAAGAGTCCTTCATTTTCTGCTATGTGGACTCTGAGATTGATTGTTTATTATTAACTGATATATGAAGCAATATAGGAAGTTCAGAGAGAGAGATAGATAACTTTATGTTACTTAAACCCTGTGAGCCTCATTTAGGGGTAAATGTATCAAGCTGCGAGTTTCCGGCAGGTTTGAAAAGTGGTGATGTTTCCTATAGAAACCAATCAGATTCTAGTTATCATTTATCTAGTACATTCTACAAAATGATAGCTAGAATCTGATTGGTTGCTATAGGCAACATATCCACTTTTTCAAACCTGCAAGTTTGATAAATTTACCCCGACGACTGTATCACCGGAACTTTGCACCTCTGCAAATGGTCTGTTTCGGAACCGGAATCATGTGAAATGTTGCCACAATTTCACTCACTATGCAAGGATCACCTCACACAAGACACTTGTTTTTAGAGACATGCATGGATATATTTATGACCTACAGTATCTGCCGCCAACCCAGATCAAATCCTAGACGGCGCTGTGACATTTTCACAGCAGTAGTGTTCAAAGCACATTGTACAGAGCAATGGTCCAATCAATATTTACTATCTGCTCATTCAACGGCTCCTACGCTACGTTTGAAGAGATGTATTCTGCTTCATCCTGCGACCGTGCAGCAACGTGCTACTGAACTGCTGCTAAAAGAAGCACCTTCACTAACAATTGCTTCCTTTACACCTTGACTTCTAAATCATCACAATCTGTGTAATTATTGCATCACAAATTACATTCTGTAATTGGGACCTGTATCATGTAAATGAGTCACGGAAATGATTCATGATGCAATGATATCCCCAAAGGTTGCACAAAATCCTCAATGAAGAGTAATTGAAACTAACACCACTAATCTCAGCAATTACTAGACTGGCAACATACAGTATATCTTTTTAAGCACAAGAAATGTTTACCTCACAGGCTTCCAATTAATGATGTGAATATAACATTTATTTAGTTTATGGGTGTACTGAAACTTGAATAATATATTGGTCATTGCAATATGTGTATGATGAGATTACGAGGGAGCCTCTAGATGAAAGGTTGTAAAGGGTACACAAAAGCCAGTACAAAGCAAAGGCAGCCATTTTGTGATCTGGACCACTAATCATATTAATGCAGCCAATCAAATCACTTGGACTTTGTGACATCATTGAGGAATGTTGTCATGTGACTAGTTCCTAGCGAATCGTTGAAGGAATACTGGCTTCCTCCAATCTGTATAAGCAGTGGGTACACTTTAAGTTATTGTATCACATTTGTTGTGTGGTTTAATATTTCTGAGATTTATGATGACTTTCATGTGTTAGGAATCAGAAGAGCAAAATCAAATTCACAATAACTTCAGCTAAGGGTGGATGTGCAAACAGCTATATATCTTTATCTTCACGTACAAATGGCAAATTTAATTGCTGAATAAGGGTTCAGTCCATAAGGTGACTGCTCCCAATTTGGAGGTAGTTTACCAAACGCAAAATGTAATAGACCCATTGTTGCCACACGATAAGCACTATATTATGATACATATAATTAGTTCAGCTAAGTCGAACCTTATTTTAACAGAAGAAAGTGAAAAATATATTTGATTGGACTGGGTGTTACTAAATGGATAAGACGTTACACTTAAATGTCAAGTTTACATTTTTGCGCAACTAGGGCCTGATTCATTAAGAAACTTAAGTCTGCTGGACAAAACCATGTTACAATGCAAGGGGTGAAAATTAGTTTTCTATTTTGCACATAAGTTAAATACTGGCTGTTTTTAATGCAGCACACAAATACTTGGAGGCTTATATGTAAACTGAAAGTTGATATTTGACAATATTTAACTTATGTGAAAAATAGAAAACTAATTTTCACCCCTTGCATTTTAACATGGTTTTGTCCAGGAGACTTAAGTTTCTTAATGAATCAGGCCCCTAGTGATAAACTCATAATTGTTTCATACACACTCCATACCTCCAGATCTGCAGAGGCGGGACGTTTGGTGACTTGGGTGGGGCTTTGGCAGAAACTGGGCATGTTTGGTTGGATTAGGGTATGTTTATGTGAAATGGAGGTGTGACTGCACTGGTCAGGGGCGGGGCTGATTTTCTTCTGCGGTTTCCTGGGTTATTGGTGGGAGCTGTGCACATTCTGGATTAAGTACTAATATACACAGCAGCCTCATAATCCAAATAATCCAAACAATTGCAATCCACCTCCCCCTAACTGATAAAATCACACAGTCCATCATTTGATTCTCGACTTTCACCTGCGAGTAGCACACTTTTAGACCGACTCTATAATACAAGCAGCATGGCTTGAGTAACAGTGGTAGGCTAGGAGGAACCACTGATTTTACCAGTTAGGGGTGGGTATGGGTTTTTATTTAAACATATACAGAGGAGGAGAAACGCTCTCC
Source organism: Mixophyes fleayi (assembly GCF_038048845.1). Classification (NCBI taxonomy): domain Eukaryota; kingdom Metazoa; phylum Chordata; class Amphibia; order Anura; family Limnodynastidae; genus Mixophyes; species Mixophyes fleayi. Next base: position 19,705,964 of record NC_134413.1, read on the forward strand.
AGTTTTATAGAATTCACCCATAAATGATGTTAATCTATTGTCTGTCCATTTCAGAGATCCATTTCAGAATAAGTCATAAATAAAAGAGTAATTAATATGATGGAAGTTCTCTTTCTAACTGAGTAAATAACACTCTGCATCAAAGTAAAATCTCTATTTTCAAAAACAGGAACAGATATAAGCGAGTCAAGTTACTGAAAACCCTATTGGCGAGATTAAACACTTTTGCAAAGCCTTGTAACTGCTATACAGAGGAATAATTGCACATCTAGTAAGTGAGAAAAGTAGGTCACAGGCAGCAATTTAAGTGCGGATTGCTCAGAGAACCAGGCCAAAGTCTTGACAGCATACAAAAAAAATTGTAAGATCTATCAAACATTCTGCATTCTTCCAGGAAACAGAGGGGCTGTATCTGAAACCAAAACATCATAACGGCACAAAACCAAGGGAATAAAAAAGTGGCTTAATCAAGTAACTTGGAAATAGTCAGTTAGAGAACTAGAATCCTAACTATCACCCTGGATAGTTTCCTAAAGTGAAGGCTCGAGTCATTGGTTATCTCACAGCTTCTACAAAAAAAGATTTCCTTTTTTTTCTGCAGTTGATTATAGATTCATTGTGGTTTTTTTAATGTGTTATTTTTCAAATTGGGTTAAAGTCTAACCTTGTGCAGTAATCAGTAATCCAGGTAAGTGGATAGCATTAATATTGATGTGGATGTCATGGGTGGGTAGTTGGGACTCGTCAGTTGAGGCTTTGCATTGAAATGGAATTGATTTTAATACTAATACTTTGGATGTTTGGTAGCCTAGTATTTAGGGAGAAGACTACCCTAAGGGGTATATTTACTAAGCCGCGAATTTGAAAAAGTGGAGTCATTGCCTATAGCAACCAATCAGGTTTTAGCTGTCATTTTGGAGAATGTACTAAATAAATGACAACTAGAATCTGATTGGTTGCTATAGGCAACATCAATACTTTTTCAAACCTTCAGTTAAGTAAATATACTCCCTAGTGTTGAATGGGACATAATAGGCACTCCCTTCTTCAATGAACATCTATACATCAATTTCCTTGATGTATGTTTCTTGATACAATCAATGGGTTCCATTTTCAATTGTTCATGCCCTGAGACTTGGATTTCACCCCAACAAAGTAGAAAAGGTGTGACCAGAGGAGACAACTCACTGAGGAGCTGTAGTGTCCCGTAAGAGGTAGAAAGCCTGGGGACAAGACAGACAAGAGGTTTGTCCCAGGATAACTGGAATCCTACAGACAGGAGCACAATAGAGTCCTGTGATTTGGAGAGAGAGGGACTGGCTGAGGAGGGGACTTCAGCAATACAAGTATTTGTGTGTTCGGCCACTAAGTGAAAGTGAAATCTAGCTGCTGATTGGACAGAGAGGGATCAAGAAATGATGTATTGCACAATCTGTTTGTTATTTTCTGTTATTTGGCTTTAAAATAACAGACAATTAAAGCTGAATTATGTTCAACCTCCGAATCACCTGGTAGAAACTCATGATATGTGTTATAACTATAATGGAATTTGGATGAATTCAAGTAATCAATATATAAAATGTCACTATTATGCAGTAATTTATTTATTATTTGCATAACAAAGGTGATTCACCAGGACAGTATTTATATTTAACTAGTTGTTTAAGTATTTTGTGGATGTAGTCCCACTTATCTGCCCTATAGGCTTTAGTGTTAAGATGGTAGCACAGTGGGCCCAGGTGTCCTTATCTCTGTAGAATGAGGGTGGACTTTCTGTCTTTCTTTGTGACATTGGTCCACTGGAAGTTATAGTCCTTCCTGCGGCTCAGGTCACGGTGGTCTCTTCGCTCACTGCTGAATCTCATTAATCTGACTTCTATGCCTATAATTACCATATTTCTGTATCTAACTAGTTCTATCTATTTCATTCTTACTTAACCTATCTATCTCTTATATACTTTTGCATGTTTTCCTAGTATTAATCTCTCATTCTGAGTTACTGTCCCTTTTAGCTACCCTTATCTTACAATTATTTTCCTCCCCTACTGGCCTTTAAATCCTTCTGTGGCATAATTTGCCTTTCTTATCTCCTATCTCTCTGTTCCTTATCTTATTCCTCCTTCTGTGCCCTTCTCACACTTCATAAAGTGGTCCCTTCTGTCTTCTCCTCTTAGTACTGAACTACAAAGCCTCTTTTATCTATTCCCTTCACAATTTCCTCTCCACCTTTGATTTCACTGTTCTTCCTCATCTTAGGTTTCCTTCCCTCTTATCTTCCTCCTCTTCCTTCTTTGTCTTCTGCCTCTTCGTTCCTCTCCTGTCTCCTTGTTCCTCTCCCCCAGTCACTGCTTTCTCCTCACTCCATTCTCGCTCTACTCTCTCAACAACTGCTACCGCTTCCTTATACGGACATTCAGAGTATGACCACAACTGCAGTAGAACCTTTATCCAAATATCATGTATTGTGTAATTGATATGCCTGTGAACTCAGCAGTTCAGAGAATTATTTTTCATGTCTCTATGCATCTACTACCTGTGTATACTAAGTGGCCTATGAATATAAATCTGTAACCTTCACATTTATAATTTATAGCAAACTATAAAAGTTTAGGGGTTGAAAAACATATAATATCTGAAAGAGGACAATCTTGTTATTGTGAACAGCCAGGAACAGCAAACGTTGCAGATGTTATTCCCCAACTAAGGTTCCAACACTTGTGATCTGCAAATACATCTCTCATGCGTGGTATCCATGGGGGATGTTCAAAGGCACACACTAATCTTTCAACACAGTATGTGTCCTCCATCAGTATGTATGTTGAGTTCTATACATTTCACTTCCTTAGTATAAGCCTCCTCAAGGCAGCTTGACAGCAGAGTTGATGCCCTATATTGTGTGCATCAGAAAATATTCAGATCAATGTCAGAAATCCCACTTAAAGAAGGTCCCATGATACCTGTGGATAAAATTATAATGAAAATATAATTAATGCACTGCACAGTTGAGCTTAGCTCTATGATCTGTTAGTGGGTATGATCGTAGCAAATGAGTGGATGTGATCCGGGAAAGTGAGGCTTTCTTCAAACATTTCTTGTTGGGGCCAGTAATCCCTAATTTCATTGGATTCCCATGTACCACATACAATAGATTGTATTAGTGACCAAATTTCTGTTCCATATCTATCTATCTATCTATCTATCTATCTATACACAAAAAAAACACGGATACTCTGCACTCTCCAAATACATCATTAATGCTGTACTAACTACTTTTCTATATTAAAAACAGGGAATGTTAGTTGCACATATTGCAATATATAGTAGAATGACCAACTCATGCCAAAGTCTTTCCATTCTGGTCAGTCCTTTTTGTTTATACAATGTAAGTCCCATCTCTCTTCGCCCCATTCTTTACCTTAATTAATTCCAACTTGTGTCAGGTGAGTCCCAGGTCTCCCATGGCTGCTAGTGCTTGGGAAAGACTTGCCTTTAAAAGCTGTGTGCAGGTAAGCCTTACGCCCAGATAAAAAGAAGCGTAGTATTTGATCATGTTAGGACTGACCACAATGGTAAGACTTCGGCATGAGTTGATCAGCTTAACATATATTGCAATATGTGAAACTAACATTCCCTGATTTCAACGTAGAAAAGTAATTAGTACAGCATTAATTATGTATTTGGAGAGTGCAGAGTATCCCTGTTTTTTTCTGCAATGTGGGCAACCCCCTCTTGCACCCCAGTCTGTACATGGAGAGTGCAGAGGATCTATGTATTTTGTATCTATATATATATCTATCTATCTATCTATCTATCATCATCATCATTTATTTATATAGCGCCAGCAAATTCCGTAGCGCTTTACAATTGGGAACAAACATTAATAAGACAATACTGGGTAATACAGACAGACAGAGAGGTAAGAGAACCCTGCTCGAAAGCTTACAATCTATAGGACAATGGGAGTTAGAAACACAAGGGCATGTGTTACATTATATTGCACAATGGACCAGCCAGACTGCAAAGGTAAAAGTACTGAGTGGGCTGTGTGTGTTGCATTGTTGGTCAGAAGGTTGTTGTCTTGCGTTAGCAGTGTAGAGGATGGTAATAGGGTAATCTAGGGAAATTAAGATGATGGTTGAGGACTATCATAACCTTGTCTGAAGAGGTGGATTTTCAGTGAACGCTTGAAGGTTTGAAAACTAGAAGAAAGTCTTACTGTGCGCGGGAGGGAATTCCACAAAGTAGGTGCAGCCCTACTATCTATCTATCTATCTATCTATCTATTGTTTGTGGAAGTCAAGGGGGTTAAAAGAGTGAAAATAAGTTAAACGTATTGTTTAACATCTCAGAAGCATCCTGGGTCCTTTTTCAAGACATTGAGCCCCCTGTTTTATTGGTAACTAGTCTTGTGCTATATTACTGGTGCTTGCTATTCATGGGGAGGGTGGGGGATAATTATTTTGAATTTATTCATTTTTTGTATAGTGTAAAGATATACCAATCAGTTGATGATGATGCTTACTGTGACTTGCAGCTTTATTCTCCAGGCAAGTTGCAGATTTCTGCAAAAGATATAGTATAATAAAGTTAAAAAGGTAAAAAATAAAATAAAAATACAAAAACATTTTATAATCAATAAATTAAAAAAAAATCCCGTAATTAGTACAGTAATTAGAGTGACAACTAAGAATACTGTGCAAATTACACAAACACACCTCTTTATCTGCCTTATTGACCGGTGTGCAGGTGTATCAAGCACAGAGCCCTGTAAGTCAGATAATTAAGTAAAAAAAGTAAAAAAAAAAAAAAAAAATCCTTTCAACTCAAAATATCATGTAAAAATACCTTTATCGCGACTTGGATTCCTATAAATTTAAAGCGGCAATGTCAAGCCACCGCAGGTTAAGTGTTTAAACACTTAACCCGACATTGCCACTTTAAATTTAAAGGAATCCTAGTCGCGATGACAAGAAACTGTACTGACGGACACCTCTTCATTACAAATGACTTGCGGTCAGCATTGTGGTGCATCGCTTAGCTGCGGAGTTGCTGTAAAGGTGAGTCTATCAATAGTCACATAGTTTTTTAACACTTTCGTCTTTTTTTTGTAGGGCAAGTGGGTGTCAGAGCAGTGGTAATCGATAATACCATTACCACCGAATAGATTAGTACAGAATTTGGGAAAAGACCGCATACTACACGCTTTCTATTTTCAGGAACAGCTTTTATACCTAAAAGAACATTGGGCTTACATATTTTAGATCACTTGTCTGTAGTGATTTGTGGACCATGTGAGTTTACCCATCATAGAATTTATGGTCCAGACCTTGATTTCTGAAGTTATTATTTTGCTTATCTAATAAATTGTTTATTACCATATCCCTGTTCTGACTACCACTTTCCACCCCCCACCTATAAACCATATGCGCCAGGGAAACTACCATTTCTTGACCTTTACAGGAACAGCCAAGAAAGACAGAGGAGAGGCAAGTTACAGGACCTGAGAGTCCAGTGCATTGCAATAGGATTTTTCTATGCTGAACAAATGAAAGGACCAGGAGACACCTGGACAGCAGAGGAAAGTACCTGGCCCAGGTAGGATATGACTCGATCACATGATGCTTACATTGAGTTCTGGGACAACCGCTTTGGACATGTCCTACTACTGGCTGCACTGTAATACACGCTGTGATGCCGCATTGGGTTTCCTTCATCTTTAATTCATCATCATCATCATCATTTATTTATATGGCACCACTAATTCCGCAGCGCTGTACAGAGAACTCATTCACATCAGTCCTTGCCCCATTGGAGCTTACAGTCTAAATTCCCTAATATAGACACACACTCACACACACAGACAGACAGAGAGGGGGACAGACAGACAGAGACTAGGGTGAATTTTTATAGCAGCCAATTAATTTTAATAGCAGCCAATTAACCTACCAGTATGTTTTTGGAGTGTGGGAGGAAACCGGAGCACCCGGAGGAAACCCATACAAACATGGGGAGAACATACAAACTCCTCACAGATAAGGCCATGGTCAGGAAGTGAACTCATGACCCCAGCGCTGTGAGGCAGAAGTGCTAACCACTAAGCCACCATGCTGAATTGCATAGTTTTCTTTTAATAATTTTATTGGATATAGTGTTTATTATTATGACAGCCTATTTTAGCATATGGTATGGTAAAGCCTCATTCCCTGTAAATGTCACTCTTGTTATTGATTATTTTGGTAAATAACTATAACTCTTCATAGACAAAAGCAGCATTTCCCCAAATAAAACAGTAGCGTTGGTCATAGAAAAATAGAAAATATAATCAAAATAATACTTTTTTATGCTAATGAAACACATTTCAAATGGTTCATTAAACAAGGCAGGCTGCATCTTCATTTGCACTCCATTATTGTACATCCTTTGTAAAGTGCTACGGAATTTGCTGGCACTATATAAATAAATTATGATGATGATGATGATGATTGCCTATGTTCACCCGCCACTTCTCTTCCCCGTTCCGCGTCGTAAGCAGTAGTGGGTGTCATTTGCATTCAGCCCATGAATTGCATCTATTGCGTTCATTGACGCAATGTCCATTTCTGAACATGCGCAGAGCAATTTCACACAAGATACGGCACGTAAAGGAAATTATGTCCGACGATGAATCAGGCCTAGAAAGTTTAACGGTAGACCTGTCTCAAAATTGCATCTCAGTCAAATTTACTGTCATCCTTTGCAAATATATTTTCACAGATCCATTGTTTTTAATGTTCATTTGGAAAAGAAAGAAGAAATGTCAATTAACTTGCCAAATTCAAGAAAGATCTTTAGGTCTAGTTATCTTTTTTCCTTTAATTTTTACCACAAAAATAAACTCCATTTTATGAATGTGGTTTTATATAATGTACCATGAACAAGTCTTGGCGGCCATTTTGTTATGGCTATCATTTAAGCCTAAACAGCATGAAAATGGTGGAAGGCACAGTGGCATATAAAATGCTGACAGATGGGAGGAAATATAACAGCTGTGATTAGAGCAGAGCACTTACACAGCATCCATTATACCCTCCATCTCTTGCTCTCTTGTCATTTATGTGAAAGTAATTTAGCCTTTCCTGGTGATGACTATCACAAAGGGCAGGTAATCTGTAACTGCAGGGTGACAGAGCATGCTGGGTAATGTAGTTTAATAACTGCTGGAAAAGCCACAAATGACCTGAGTGTGATGATATGTGAGGGCTATTTTCATATTGATTTATTAAAGCTCTTTTTTGAGCTTAACTACCAAGGGTTTATCAGTAATGTGTAAAAAGTAATCAGTATATCATTATGTAGAGCTAGTTGCACCTCTCATTAAACACCTCACACCCTGCTGGTGTTTCCCACTGCTTTGCAACATTGTTAGACTACTTTAAATAATGATTCCTACATTTTTTAATTTATCTATTTTTTACAAATGCTGTGATAGTGCCATTAATGCTACATTGTACCTGTAACATTATGTAAACTATAGAACTGAAGAAAAATGATGGTGCAAAGATTTCTATGTAGGATTGGACCTGTCATTAGCTTTGGAACCATAATTCTTACCCCATAATTAGTCAAACCCATTTGATATAGAATATTCCTGTAATCCCCCTGTTTAACCCGGTGGTAGTCATTATTACGGTGGCAATAATTCCGACACTATTAATACCAACCTAAAAATGCCGACAACTCTAAGGGGGACACGGAGGGAAAGAGACTTTCCATATAAGAGACATACAACACGCCTGAAACACGGCTGCTATAAATCACAACTGTTGAAAATACAGGAAGTGGGATTCTCATCACTTAAAATGGACACAGTGAGATTGCTGGTTTTAAAGCAGCAATGGCCGGACCTGACACTTGGTTTACATTATACAAGTGGCGGTTCCAGGCATTGCTGACAAGAGTGCCCTCTGAATTGTGTGATGGTCACAAAGTTGCCCTCTATATTGTTTGGCGGTGACAAGGATACTATGTGTTGTGTGGCGGTCACAAGGTTGCCCTCTGTATTGTTTGGCGGTGACAAGGGTGCTGTGTATTGTGTGGCGGTCACAAGGGAGATATGAATTGTGTGGCGGTCACAAGGGTGCTGTGTGGTCTTCTGCTGCTGTAGCACATTCACTTGAAGATTGTATGTGCTGTGCATTTAGAGATGCTCTTCTGCATATCACCCATGGTTATTTGAGTTACTGTCGCCCAAATCTAGAGACTGTTGTGTGTAAAAATCCCAAGTGGTCAGCAGTTTATGAGGTACTGAAACAACCCGTATGGCACCAAAAATCATTGAACAGTAAAAGTCACTTATATCACATTTCTTCTCTATACTGGTGTTTGGTCTGAACTATAATTGTAATTTTTGACCATGTCTGCCAGGGGAGAGCTGGCAAATTTTAGTCCGGAGGCAGGACTCGACTCAGCAGCCTATTAGGGACATTTTAAAGGAAAAAAAATGCAGGTGGCCCAGTGACCCAGCCCAAGGTAGCCCACTATGGGACCGTCCCAGGGACCAGATGACCCCGTGCCCCCCAGCCCAGCCTCTAATGTCTGCTTGCTTTTATGAATTGAGTTTCTGCCACTTGATTGGCTGACTAGATATTTGCATTAACTAGCAGGTGTTCTGGTATAACTAATAAACTGGACAGTGAATGTTTATATATTAGGATCAATATAGATACATACAGTAGACATTGTATTTATATATATTTGTTCATAGATTCAAGTTTTATTTGTTTATTTATTCTTCTTAAGTTTTCAGTACTATGTACTTCGCTTAATGTTAAAAACCTGAAAATGTTTCTGTCACAGCACTTTATAAAAAAATATTCAACCATTGTTTGTATTTTTGTCTTCGATGGCCAATAAAATAACATATCTTTACCTCTCAACTGTCCTGATTCCAACAGGATAGTCCTGATTTTAGCAGACTGTCCTGAATAGCCAGGAGCTTGTCGCGGCATGAGGGACAGCTGGGACGTATTTCCACTCTTCATGTTACATACATGCTGTGTGAACCAGTTAGTGGTGCACTCATTATATACGGTAAGATTGGAAGGAGATGTAGGTGATTGGAGGGAAGTGCAAGCTATGCACGGAACTGACCACACACAGCTGGCCACACTAGTACATCACTGACCACACCTCCGGTGGGACAGCACTTCTCAAAATAGGCCTTTTATAATTTTCAGCCCCAGGCCCATGTGGCCCTTTATCTGACCCTGGATGGTCCGCTGCTCTTGTAAAGGGGGCCCCGCCCCCTACATTGGCTTTTACAGGGGCCCTAAAACTTCTCTAGGTGGCCCTGCTCATCTACCCTCGGTCAGGGCTGTATGCTTGTTTCCAAGGCTAAAATTGGCCTGTCAGTCCCTGCTCTAGTGTTATCTGGCTTTAATTCTAACGTACAGGTAACCGGCTATTAGATCACAGACTACACTTCATCTAATAGTGTTGGTGTCAGCGGAGACCTAATGTAGAACTCCCCAATACCCCTAAAGAATTCCCAAATTGTAAAGGAATTCTAGTGACATCATGGTGACAACACTGATCCCAGCAGATCTGGACGATGTTGGGGGTGGATTAAGGGAGTGTTTTATTTTGTCCCAAATTTCCAATCAGAAATGTCGGTAGATATGTTTAAAACCACCATATTGGTTACATTTGTATTTCTAATGTATTGAACTCATCGAAACCTTAATTCTACAGGCAGATTAGCTCTGGGGATGTTTGAAAATATTAGTAACAAATAAGAGACATAGACATAGCACTATAGACTACCACTCATGCAATTGAGACATATATTTCTGACTGTTTTTCATGTAGCACACAAATACTTGATAGCTTATTTGTACACTGAAATTTAAAGTTGATATTTGTGTGCTACATGAAAAAACAGTCAGTATTTAACTTATGTGCAAAACAGAATACTAATTTGCACCCCTTGCATTGTAACATGGTTTTGTCCAGGAGACTGAAATAAGAAGTTTCTCAAGTTAAGATCCTTAATGAATCAGGCCCTATAATCTATTTAAAAAAACCTCCTTGACTTGAGGTTCAAAGAATTAGTATAGATGACATGCCAAGCTAAAAAAAACTAGATTCACAACATACAGTATTTTCTGAAAGAATGTAAGTTACTACTTGGGTTGTGTGAAAATATTAAAAACGAATGACTTTAGTACTCATGCCTAGGCAAATTAGAATATGCCCTAGTTCTATAATGAATCATTTTTTTCCTCCAGCCATAGAAGGTCACAGCTTAGTCATTTGAATAAGACAAAAGCCAGTCACAATGTGATGATAACGAACCTTTGTGAACATACAGACAGTGGGAGAAGGAGATTCTGGGGCATGTTCTCCGTGTGGAACGAGAGCGTGGGGACAAAAAATCTCCCCTTTTTTCATGTAGCACACAAATATCAACTTTAAATTTCAGTGTACAAATAAGCTATCAAGTATTTATGTGCAACATGAAAAAACAGGCAGTATTTAACTTATGTGCAAAACAGAACACTCATTTGCACCCCTTGCAATGTAACATGGTTTTGTCCAGGAGACTGAAATAAGAATCCTCTGCATTTAAGATCCTTAATGAATCAGGCCCTAGAATCTGATTGGTTGCTATAGGCAACATCTCCACTTTTTCAAACCCGCATTTTAGTAAATATACCCCCTAGTCTCTCTTGCAGGGGAGGAAGAAACGTATTACTACAGGAGTGAGGGTCTTTTATGAGTCAATTTCATCACCATCATTTATTTATATAGCGCCACTAATTCCGCAGCGCTGTACAGAGAACTCATTCACATCAGTCCCTGCCCCATTGGAGCTTACTGTCTAAATTCCCTAATATAGAGACACACTCACACACAGACAGACAGACAGAGAGGGAGAGACTAGGGTCAATTTTGATAGCAGCCAATTAACTTACCAGTATGTTTTTGGAGTGTGGGAGGAAACCGGAGCACCCGGAGGAAACCCTCGCAAACACAGGGAGAACATACAAACTCCACACAGATAAGGCCATGGTCGGGAATCGAACTCATGACCCCAGTGCTGCGAGGCAGAAGTGCTAACCACTAGGCCACTGTGCTGCCCTTACAGTTTAATAGCCATCGCCAGTACATGACATACACATGCTTTGCAAATACTGATTGCTGAATATTAATTCACCTTCGGAGGCACTACCTCCAACAAAGTGCTGTCATATTTGTAATAAAGTACAATATTTCAATATCTGGCACCACACCACCACTGATGACTATCTCCTCTATCTCTCAAATCTGTTGGCTGGCCACCATTTTTGACTTTTCCCTCTCCTTCAACCCCACATTCAATCACTTGCCCAATCCTGTTGCTTCCATCTCCCGCATCATACCTGTCCTCGCCCACGATTTCACCAAAACTCTAATCCCTTCATTGATTATTTCTTGCCTCGATTACTGCAACCTTCTCCTTACTGGCCTCCCCTGATGTTTTTTCACTACTCCTCAATCTATATTTAACACTGCAGAAAGATTGATCTTCCTCTCTCGCCACTCCACTTCTGCCTTCCCTTTCTGCCAAGCCTTACACTGGTTGACTTTCCCCTACAGAATCCTATTTAAACTCCTCACCCTCACCTACAAAGCCCTTTCCGATGCCATTCCCTATATCTCCAACATCATCTCAAACATATTCTCTCCCATTCACAACGACCGTCGTCTTACCACCTCCCTGGTAACTATGTCTCGCTCCAAGATTTCTAGGCGTGCTGCCCCTCATCTGTGGAATGATCTCCCTCATTCTATCAAACTATCTCCTAGTCTGCAAAACTTCAAATGCTCCCTGAAAACCCACCTGTTCATTAAAGCCTACCATGACACCATTTAACCATTCCTCTGCCCTCATTTTCTACCCACTTAATTTCCCTTTCACTTATATGAAGTATACCTCACCCTCTTTCATCCTCCCCTCTTCATGTCATCCGCACTTGTCTCAACCCCATCGTCTATTCTATGGGAGCCCAAACAAGGCACTTCAGCCACAAAAGTCATATTCCATGTAGTTGAATTGCCTGGTTTGTTAAATTATGTGCATGACCATAATAAGGGTGTGTGAGGTCCCAAGGACAACAACAATTCCTTGTAGTGTTATTAAGAAATGCTGGTCTCTACCCTTCTGTATCATTTAGTAAACTGCCATCCTATCTGCTGCTGCTGCTCCAGCTGATGAGCAAATTAAGGAAAATGCCAATTCTGAAACTAATCTCTAATCCGTATTCCAAAATGCATAATTCTTCTTATTGCTGAGTCACAGCTAGATGCACACACGCACATGCACACGTACCACGTGTCTTACGGTGCATCATGGTGGTGGCGGTGGTGTTGTTGCTGGTGTGCTGGAAACCTTTTTCTTTATGTGGTGGCTCACTACAAAGGTGCTTACAGCAGTGTCGGAACTACCATTGGTGCAGCAGGTACGGTGCACCGGGGCCCATGGAGATAATGGGACCCGCTATATGGGGAATCAGCAAGCCATGGGCCCCGATTCCCTGCACCGGGGCCCACAGCTCTCTACTTCCGCCTCTGGCTTAAAGGCATGTATTCTCTCATACAACAAGAAGGATGAGTGGGGAACTGAACACAAAGTACTTTAATAGACTTTAGAATGTGACTGCTGGTTTGCTATTGGCTCCTTTTCATAAACTTTAGTGTGATTGGTCTGATTCTCCAGGAGGAAGTTTCATTCGCTGGATCTTAATCTGCAACAGGTCCAATTTGTGAACTGTTCAGCTTTGAATTTCAACTTAATTCACAGCTATATTTTTCTATTCATTTAGCATGTTATTGTCATCATAACCCAGATATAGAAACCTTGTAGTTCTCCAGAGTTTGAGGAACTACACATCTCAGGCTGATCTGCCTGGGCTGGCAGGGTAGGCTATGTCTTGCAGCTGTACAAGAACTGGAAATCCATAGGTGACAACCTTTGGTGAAACCAATCAGGGCTAGAAATGTTATTCTTGCATAATCTTGAATAATTCAACAATGCAGCAATTATCTTTATTTCTTTTATATGCATTATTAAAAAGCATATGCAAGATACCATAAAATTATGATTATTGGCACAGAAACTGGGTGCCGACCCCACAGGAAAATGTTTTCACTATTAATGCAAAGTATAGCTTCATAACATTGATTGGTATACCATTTATACAACCCCGAAAGCCGGCATCTGCACTTGAACACTCTATGTGAGTATATGATCAATAAAAGATGGTGCTCCATAATAGTATAATGTTGGCCTTCTCACTTGGCATGAAGTACGTTTGTGCTTAAGCTAATTTATGTAACAATGGCTCACTGTGTTACATTGTGTATATATGATAAGGTTTTATTTATTCTTACTCAATTTTCAACATGCAAATAAACAAATTGATTAATCTGCAGGGAAGAAATGGAATTGATGATACCTCACTCGATTCCTACTCTTCTAGTTCCTAGACATTATTATACCACCAAGAAACTAGAAGAGGTCCCAGACAGTCCCCAAGCCATCTAGCTTTTCCTGTTCACCCAAAAACTCTAATGGGCTCAAGACACTGGTAGAAGGAACAATAGATGGTAAGGTAGATAGTATTTGCTGTAAAGAGCAGCAGTATGGATGTGGAAGTAGCCTGTGACTCAGTAGTTGTTCAGCCCCAGTCCTATACTACTAACTAGATTAGGGTTAGTCAATTTACTTACTTTTGTAGTTAGATCCATTTTATTTAATGCAGAGTTAACTGGTCAGGTTTTGGGTTACTGCCACTGATGGGAAGAGGTCATGTCCTGTTAAATGTTAGTTCAGTAATAATGAAGAAACTGGCACATAGAAATGTGAGTGCCGTGATTCATCATCATCATCATCATCATTTATTTATATAGCGCCACTGATTCTGCAGCGCTGTACAGAGAACCCATTCACATCAGTCCCTGCCCCATTGGAGCTTACAGTCTAAATTCCCTAACTTACACAGACACACAGACAGAGACAGAGAGACAGAATCACAGATTAGGGTAAATTTTTGATAGCAGCCAATTAACCTACAAGTATGTTTTTGGAGTGTGGGAGGAAACTGGAGCACCCGGAGGAAACCCACGCAAACACAGGGAGAACATACAAACTCCACACAGATAAGGCCCTGGTTGGGAAACGAACTCATGACCCCAGTGCTGTGAGGCAGAAGTGCTAACCACTAGGCCACTGTGATTAGGACCAAACGGTTAGTGGACCATCTTAATCATCTGTGTGCCAAAATCACATTTAAGATGTGTATAGGTATAGGGCTTGCTGTGAGCTGCCAGGCAGCGATCCATATTGTGTGGAGAGGTCTGTAGGTCCTGGGTCTGAAGGTCAAGCTGCCTCACAAGGTTGTTATATACCAAATGGGTTTCTAGTAGAATGAGAAGACTTTCTTCAAAAATGTGGAGGTCGTGTCCAAAACTAAAGACTTGTGTGGATGGTTTTGTTTCCAAAGGTGATGCAGGTCATCAGCTATAAGGTCAGTAGGTATTAAAATTGAAATGCTTCAACCCAAACCGTAAGGACTTCATGTTTTTGCAGAAGGGGTCGTTTTATATTTTTAATTTAGTTCACAATATAATAGATGGTCCCTATACGGGGCCCAGATTCTCATAAAGGGCCTAATTTAGAACTCGGTGTCAATCCAGCTATAAGGAATAATTTTGCACTCTGGCAGAACTACGTTGTGCTGTAGGGGGCTTGGGCAAATATAGAATGTGTGTCCAGATTTAGAGTTGGGATTGGAGTGCATACTAGCTTATCTCTAAATTGCAGTTTAAAGATAAAGCTATTCATGTGCTTTAATTATCATTATCATCACCAAGCAATTTCTCCAGCTTTTGGTTTTAACTACATATAGGGGTATCAGTCGCAGTGAAACAAGTGATGAATTGTTTGAACTTGAAAGTCTTTGACTCGTCAACGTTCTAGGACTATTTAGATACCACTTGGATCTATAAAAGCGAATTTGATTCAAGAAACCTTACTGGCCTACACAGCCCTCTCAGAAGCATGAAAACGTTCCCCTCCCACCCAGTCAGGACCGCCAAAAGAAATTTTGGAACCCGGTGCAGCGACTACTTAGAGCCACCTCCATAGCTACTGAAAGGGACATGCCCACGGCAGGTTGGTTGTTCCTCCCACTAAACAGGCATGCCAGGGAGCCCATGCTGTTCCTTTGTACCCACTCCTCCGAGCCTCTTGGCAACCCTGCACCCAGTAATTAATCAGGGATAGGAAAAGACAAAAAGCATGCTCAGCATATTGAACAGTGCCCTGTCCGATCCATGTCAACCCTCCACAGGCTATTGATGTACAACATTGGGAAGGCAGTAGCTATGATTGACAAGCAGGATGGGCTTTTTATCTGTGAAGAAAAGTGTTTGTGTCTATAGGGGTGGGATGTTACAGAATATTCAAAAGATGAAGCATCACCTCCATAAATGGAAACAAAACAAAACTGGCCTTTAGGAATACTAATTCAGACAATGTCTAGTCACTAATAGCAAAGAAATCGGTGGTTAAATAGCTATCAGCCCTGCCAGCAAGTAATTGTTCTCAGGAAGAATTTTTTTCATTTATGGTAAATAAGTTCAACATATATGCTGTATTCTTAACTAATGTCTCATCACAATAGAGAATGAAGAAAAGGACAAAGGGGTTTATACAATAGATAATAACTGCGTTCCTCTTCTATAGAGTGTCAGTGAGAGACACAGAACACTGAATCGCATGGAGATAATTGCTGTGATCAGCCAATAGACTATGTTTAGATAGACAGGTTATTTGTGTTCCTTATAATGTCAGGTAATTCAGCGGTGCTTTGAAAGGAATGGTCTGACCTCTAAAAGGTCTGTAGTAATCAAAGTCTTCCCATTTGCACTCTATGACACTGCAGCGCTTGTAATGTGTGATAAGCTCCGGCGTTTGCTCTATTGGAAGCAAGGAGACAGGAGAGGGATGGTTTTCCGTGATAGCATAAGTACTTATTAAAATTGCTGACCCACACCAGTGCAGTCTGGAAATGCTTTGTTATGTTATTGAATCCCGTTATGGCAGGGCACGTGTAATAGGAGCTGCTTACTGAGCCATTTTCCATCTTTCATGCATATCTTGCACATCTAATATTATCATGCACCAAAATATTATTTGCAATTAAATTATTTAAAAAGCCACTTATAATCTCTTGTATTTTTATGACTGTGACTTAAAAAAACACAGAATGCTTCCACCTCTTAAAACAGAGGTGCCTAGACTTTTGTGACATGTGATCTACTTTTTGTGCAGTCTGTGTTGAGTGATTTACTATAAATTAATGATAGCTAAAGTAACAAGGCTATACCTCATATATAACATTAGTAACCCACTAAATGTTAAGCTATAAAATCCCATCCTTTATTTCCCACAACAAAGGTAAGTCTTTTTAGTTATCTTCTGAAGTCTTCCACGGCTGTTTCCTTTCGTGTAATTGGTCTTTCCACTGTAGCCACGCCCTCTTCCAACATGACCCAATGACATAACACGCAGTGCACTGCAGTTCCTCTAAACACCACCTGCACTGAGCCACGGTGGTGACCAGGGGCAGGCTGGGGGGCATAGGGTCTTCTGCCCCCACAGGCCGGTCCCATATTGGACTTCCTTGGGCTGGGTCAGCGGGCCACTGGCATTTTTTTATCCTCTAAAATGTTTCTAATAGGCTGCTGAATCGAGTCTTGGCCCTCCTGTTTAAATTTTGCCAGCCCTCCCCTGGTGGTGACCCTGTGGATATGGCCTATCATCTATTGGTAGAATATCATAAATAAAGCCCAATCCAAAAGGATTGCTTCCCCTGACGTCTGAATCAAGCCTTGGGCAACTCAAAGGTGCTTGTTTTTCTGCCATATCTATCTTTTGCCCCAGTTACAGGGCTAGTCTCGTATGCATACTATAACGTCTTTTCTGTCAGGAGCAACTGTAAAATTTATTTTATGTTCAGTTGACATTAAGAACATCCTAATAAATGTATTTCATTATTTATTTATTTTTTTCCTGTTTTATCATTAATGCCTTTATTATTAACTGGTGGGATTAATTCTCTTTTTTCCCCCATGTGCTATATAGTAGAGCACAGGAGACCTACAGCCAAGTTTATCAGTGCACATATCTTGAGATCCATTCCTTGATGAATTCGGGAGTACCCAGAGCTGATTTACGTACATTTATTTTGAGACACATGTAAATCGGCGTAGGTCTGCTGTGCTCTAATACACAAAACACTGCAGGATATGTCCAAAGCCTATGTGGAAGACACAGAAAAAAATGAAAAAGTGTGTCTGCAACCCCTCTGGTAAATGTGTTGGGTTGTGTGGAACTTATGCTAGGACTCTGTCCTAATTTTGAATTAGGCCTGCAGTACCTCTATGCTACCAGAGGTGCTGCTGTTATACCTAGATACTTTCTCCATGCCTGCAAGGTATTAAGCCCTCATCATCTCATCATGATCACCTGTGGCTGTCCTTGTGAAGACTGCCTTTTCCAACACACCAGTGCCAGTTCCTTTGTCTTTGCTGCTGCTGGTTTCTGTGATACTCCTGTTTGGATCCTAATTTGCTCCCTGGCATTTGACGCCTACTTTGTTCCTACGTTTTTCACCTCTTCTTATGACCCAGACCCCGGCTTCATACCTTGCTCCTGCATACTCCTTGATATATTGTGGATCTCCTGGCTTGCCTGATCCTCCTTTTACCTTTTCCTCTGGATCATCAATTGCCATGTGTCTCCTGGCTAGCTGGTAATCCAGTCTCCTGGTGCCTGTACTTCACCTGTTGTGCCTGGTCTTCAGCTCCTCTGCTTATCCTGGTAACCAGTATTATCAAATACTTTTGTTCCTGTCTGCAAATATATATTACCAGCATTACCAAGTGTTTTGTTTCTGTCTGCATTATATCTAACCAGCATTACCTGTTGTACCTATGAACTTGAGTGACCGGTACTCTAAAAAAAGACACTCTGTTTGCATTTACAGATATTGTACATAGTTTTCACACTGGGAATCCTTAATAACTTACTTGAGGTATCCGGTTGTTACATGGTATCCCACATGCTGTCACCCTGATCCGGCTATGGGTATGGCATCCACAACCAGGGGGTCCCCTGAATACTCATGGATTTAACCACAGTTACAGTGGTCTGGCCACTAGTGGTGGTGCAGTGCAAGTGGACATAAAGATTGGCGCCAGACTCTTTCAGTTCAAAACAAAAGGTCTCTTTATTACACTCCTCTTCCTTCAGAGTGATTATCCTAACAGCTGCAAGGTATATATATATATATATATATATATATATATATGGAAAACACCAGAGGTTCTTGCACTCTGCTTGTTCACACCATCTCTTACATAAGGGACCCTCTTTTAGCTACAGTACTTCCATGCAGCCACCCCCATCACAGTATGGGGGTACTTTCCAAGGGAGCTCTCCTACTGCAACTGTACAGAATGGCTCCCATTGGCCATTCCACCAACCAAAGACAGGGCCACCCACACGCGTCACTGGCGCCACCCTCAGAATGAGGCACTGGCCTCAGTGTGGTTATATTTCCCCCCCAGTGACCACCCCTGTCATCACAGGATGGCGGGGCCACCACACATAACATTACAACTGTTACACGTGCCTTGATGAATCAGGACCTCTATCTTTCAGACAATTCTAGCAATTGTAATTCAATTAAAATGAAAGGGGAAGTGTCAAACTGTTCTAGGCAATGCCCGTCAAACACTACACATCTATACCATTCATGATCCCAAATTCCCCCCTTTTTTCACATGGTTTGGTCTTGTCAGATTTGCTGATAGCGTTGCCAGCTCTGCCTGGTTCAAAATAAAGTTCTGCATATTATCCATGCTGCAGCATTGTGCTAGTCGGTCTCTTATTGTATATTCAGTAAAGCAATCATGAATATTTTATCTCTGCTAGATGAACAGATGAATTACAGATAAATGTTAAAACCTTTTCAATGTGAATCATTAATTCCACAGTTGTAGAGATACTTTCATGGTCATTGCAGTCTAATAAAGCATCAACCTCCACATCTGATTTTTCTTTAAAACCATATAAACGATTTTATCACAGTTATCCCCACAGGGGAGAATTTGGTTTACACATGGGGAGGAGGAGGGAGTTTAGAGGCTCGTGTTTTTGGCCATTCCAACAACAAACTTGGGGCAACCAAAAGCCACTCTCTTTTGTTTTGGTTCAGTAGCTGGGACCCACCTGAAAAGGTGGTGCACAATAATGTTACTAACAATGAACCTCCCTTTTAATGGAGAGTGCTCCACCACCACCCAAATATGTCATTAATGGCTGCTGACTGGCATGCTTTTCTGCCAAAGCTACGTTCTGAACCAAGGAACCAAAACTCGCCAACACCCTGACCTTTGAAAGCCCACCAAGACCCCTAAATAGTTGCTCCGCAAAACAAACTAAACCATCCGACCATTACAAGTGCGCATACTTAAATTGAATCCAAAGGCAAACCCCTACTGACTCCTCTTCCTCATCACAAACCAACCAATGTCCAGGTTCACTTTAGAATGGGCCATATCAAGGCGAACAGCACTAATAGCGTCTCTTCACATCCTCCTGGGGATAATATCCGACCAGATCAAGTGAATCCTTGGCCAGTGAATCAGGGTCATATAGAGATTGGACTTAATTATTGCTATAAACTCTAATCCCTTCAGTTTTTGAGATAATCTCCACCCAAATGAATAGATAGCACTCAGGGATGCCACACATTGGCTTCATTCGTGGACAGGGTTCTTAACAATGAAGACCAACAGATGCCCCTTAAACCCAACCAACAAATGCTCCTAGCCCTGGGAAAATGATCACACCATAAGCTGAAGAACTCCTACTGGCCCAGTATAAAAGAAATGTCCCACAATCCACACCTTCATGGGGTTCCATTGATAACCTGAAACATGGAAGGATGATACATTTAAATAAAGCAGTCCATAACAGATAACATCCAACAAGGGCAGCAAATGTAGAGCTAAACACAGCAGGCCTAGCCAGGGCAAAGGATGAACGGTGTGAACCATATGGAGGTAAAACTGTAAAAATTCTTAAAGGGCCACAAGCCAATCAGGCCAAACCTCCCCCTTAAACAACTCCAGCATGCACCTCAATTTATCCACCTTGTCAGCCGAGAAACTGTAACAACCTGCATGCGTGTCAATTTCAATCCCCAAATACGATAGATTGGCCATCAGACCCTCAGTTTTGACTGCTATGGGTACCACCAACACTGTAAACAAAGCCTTTGCCAAAAATAACTGTCCCACAGCTATCTGAATTAGAGATGCTCAGGCTCGGTTTTCTGAAAACCACCCGAACTTAAGGGATCCGAGTAGGCTTGGGAACCGGCTTGTTACTTTTCCGAGTCCTTGGATCTGAATCGAGGCAAAGCATCATTGTTGCGTTGTCAGTACTTCCCTCCCCAGGAGATCCAGCGCCATTGCACACACAGAAACAGGGGTAGCAATGTTCTTGTCACTCTACAGTCTCCAGTGACTTTTCTCAGTGCCATTGCTCACACAGAAACAGGGGTAGCAGTGTTCTTGTCACTCTCTAGTCTCCAGTGCCATTGCTCATACAGAAACAGGAGGGGTAGCTGTGTTCTTGTCACTCTCCAGTCTCCAGTGTCATTGCTCAGTGCCATTGCTCATACAGAAACAGGAGGGGTAGCAGTGTTCTTGTCACTTGAGAAAAACTGGCTGGAAATGGTTGGAAATTAATGTTATTGAGGTTAATAATAATGCAGGGACAAAAAAGAGCCAAATTATGTGATTTTAGCAAAAAAAAAAATAGTAATTTTAGAAAAAAATTGAAATTGAAAACCAAAACCAAAACACGCAAAGGAGGTTTTGCCAAAACCAAAACACAAAGTTAATCCAGATCCAAAACCAAAACAAGGGGGTCAGTGAACATCTCTAATCTGAATCCCCCTGGGCCCACCAACGAAAAAATCATCTAGATACAGCGATAGGGAATAACTGAAACATTCAAAAATATGCGCACAACACCACAGAGGCCATGGTCAAGCATTTATCCACATAAACAACACAGGAGCGAGAAGTGTCAGGGAGCCCGTGGCACGTCCTCTGAGAGGGAGGGCGGCGGCGATCAGGACAGGGGGCTAGCAGAAGCCTTGTGAGGCGATGGTGGGGTTATATGGGGCCCCTTCTGGCTAACCATGGCGGAAAGCTGAGGGGAGTTGAGGGGGAATGAAATGCAGAGGCAAAGGGAAAAAAAGAAAAGGGGCAAAGGATATATACACATATATACATACATATATACACATATATATATATATATGCACACCTTTTATCATGTAGCTGTAAAACTTAAAAACAATATAGCAACTCAATATACTACCAATTTTATAACAATGAAATTTACCTAATATGACCTGCTTTCAATAATTAAAAGCATTTAAGATCAATGATAGATTAATAATTAAAGCCAAATAAAACATTTTATCTGTAGACTAATTACATCAATTATTTAGTGCCTAAATTGATGAGGCATGACTAACTTCACTGTTATATAATTCTGATGAACACACTAATAAATTCAGAAATGTCTATTTTTTACTGCTGCCAAGAAAGGCACAGAAGTACAGTCACAATAAATATGCACCAAAATGATTTTATTTAAAATCCTTCCAATTGAAAAGGGACCAATGAACCAAACAAAATGATCTTTTGTTTTTTTGTTTGCTAGGCTGTGAGGAAGTAGGTTTTCAAATGACTAACCTCTAAATTTTAGTAGGTATTGCTTTGCTCTAACTACCCCTTGCAATTAGGTGGAAATGCTGCTAGCAGTTGTCAGTGGCTACCCGTTGACCCCAACACTGCTAATTGGTTTTCAATGCAGGACACCCACAGATGATGACCCATGAAAAACATGCTGGGTACAGTAGCTGCTGACATGGTAAAAAAAGGAGTAAGAAAGTACATAATTGGGGATACGCTATGCAGTGGTTCCAAACTGTGTGCCACGGCGATCTCATAGGGGTGCCGCGGCCAGGGCCGGTGGTAAACAAGGCGGGGGACTACTTGGTAATTATTTTGGCTTAGCGGCGCCTTGAAAAGATTATGGAGACCCTTAGGGTGCTTTGAATTGAGAAAGATTGGGAGCCACTGGGCTAATGTTGGGGGGGGGGGGGGAGCAGAATTAGTCCATGGTCAAAAAATGGACAACAAAGGCAAAATATAGAGAATAGAAAATCTTTATATAGAGAACGTTGAAGTTACCGGTGAAGCATCTAAGTGCACGTTATGGAACTGACTCATACAGCATAAGTAGAGTTTTAAAAAAAGAGCATGAAACTTGAGCATAGTTCTGCCCCTATACAAATCCAAGCGTATCTCAATATATGTTTTGATTTGATTCTGGGTGTCAGTACGTTTTTCTTAATCAGTACTTGCTGGACCCAGACACACAGAGCAGACTGCAGAATATGCACATGGGTAAGAACATTAAATGTTTACATCAGAACGTACAACACTTTTATTTGATCAAAATTTTAAAAAAAAAATCTCGACAGTTTAATCACTTATATAATTGATAAATTTATATTTATTTGCAAATATAATTTTTTTTACTTTACATTAATTTACATTAATTACATAAATAAAGATGCTTAAAATGTGTACTGTACATACAATGTGTTTCAATAAAATATCTTAGTTGCATACAGGTGTTGTGTGATAGCTACTGGCACACGTACAGTACTGTGCAAAAGGTTTAGGCAGACGTGGAAATATTCTATCAAGTAAGAATGCTTTTAATTTATTTTTTATCAATTAACAAAATGCAGACTCAATGGTGTTGAGATCAGGGCCATATCATCACCTCCGGGCAGGCGCCGGCTGGGAGAGGGATGGCCGGGGAGCACACAGGCTAAATGGACGTACGTCTGAGCATGATTCAGCCCTATAAGTTTAGCACCACCTCGACCAAGTTGGCACTTGTGCGTTCACCAATGTATGGGAACCATGCATCTGTAGGGGGCTGACAGATGATCTATAGATGGGTATAACAGCCCATGTCTGATATTCATCTCATAGAAATAATCTCATGCCTAGAAACTAATAATAACCACAAATATGGATTTATTATGAACCATTACTTCTTAAAATATCTGCTGCTCTTAAGGGAAATCCATTCTCTGTAAATAATTCTGCAGGCATATATTTCTGCCTGATTCAGCTCTGTCTTTGCCAATTTCTTTCCCTGTTAGTTGCGCAATTGACACAATCACAAAAGACAATCATAAATTGCAGTCTGTTAGATTTACTTAAACAACAAGCAAATCCATTACTTCACCGTAGTATACGTCAAAGGCTGTGTATTGCTGAGCTGAATAACATACATGAAATAACTTCACTTCCGTTTCACTATGGTCTCTTACACACTCCTCACAACCGTCCTGACAATCTGGAGTTCTGTAGGGAAACACCGGTTATTGAAGAATTTAGGAAAGGGATGTAGTCATTAAAGGGGTTGGATACACTTTGGAAGTAGATTGGAAAATAATTTGAATAATTTTAATCTTTATTTATTTATTTTATATGTTTTTTTGTGATCATATTTTTTTCCTTTTGGGCAGTAATTTAGAATTATGTTATAATTGTTTTGTATAGTTGATACTGGACAAAATACCCTCCTCATTTTGACACTGCCGATCCTGAGCGCATACACATGAATTGGAAGGACATTGTTCCATCATTGAACAAGATTTTTTGTTTAAAATTTAAATCAAACACTACGATGAGCTTTGGAATGACAATCGTTCATCGTTGGAGTTTACACACTAATGTGATATCGGGCCGAATGGTCGTTTATCATGTGATTGGCACGATAATCAGCTGAAAAACCTGTAGTGTGGACCCAGCCTAACACTATACATGAAAAATAAACTAACACAGGTTTTTCTGATAAGTAAAACAATAAAATAAGTCAGGTATGCTCCAAAATTCAGACAAAAGTTGATTAGACACATTCTTGTAATGGCGAAATGCCTAATCACACTTAATTGGAAGAAGACAGACCCACCCACTAGTTAAGTACCAAAAATCTGGCAAACACATAAAATGGAACATATCACCAGTATCATTCTTAACGGTCCCCTCCAGTTCTCCTCCACCTGGAACACCTGCACCTCCTATTTCACAACAGACCTATAGAATAAGCTACACTCCTAACTCCTTCATACACTTTCCGGTTTCCATCCCCCTACTATCCTCTACTAACAGCCCCCTGTCCTCCTCATTCCTCTCTCATTTCCTTTAATCATCTACTTTTACTCCTCACCTCTTAAGACCTTCATGCAAAAGGACCCAATTTCTCCTCTTTACTATATTGTTTATGATTTATATATATCTTTATTTGTGAATAATGCTTAAATGATATTTATAAGCAAATATATTTATTATCAGATTACCATTGGTCCAGATTGAACTCTGTACACCCCTTCCTTCCCTTTTATTTTTTGTATCCCTAAAAAAAACTCAATAAACAAATTTAAAAATAAAATTAAAAAAAAATGTCAGGTTTACATTAAGAATATGAGGATGTATTCAATACAACATGCATTTTGAATAAAAACACAATAGATGTTAAGAGGACATTTATATTTAAATATTATTTAAAACTGGAAACTTTAATATATTGACATTGTAATGAATACATCTGATAATGCTTGTTTAAACACAAAACCTGTGTAATACATTTTTGAAATCTATTTTTTCTTGCTGCTTAGTGTTATTTAATATTAAATATATTAAACTATAAAGGATATTATATGATATGTATTCGTCCCTGGGAATAAATATGCAACGCTTAAATTTGATCATGAATAATCATGTTTTTTCTTTTCAAAACCATTTTCTCCTTTGTCTTATTATGCTCTTAATAGGAATCTAAACAATCTACTCAAATATTTTAAAAATAAAAAATGATTATTAGCCTTGGTGGTAAGTAAAACCCAAAGAATATTAAAAAAAATATATATAAAAAAAATTAGTATTTTGGGTAAAGCTGTAATAGTTTTATTGTAACGTTAGAAACTGGAGTGAAAAATTGCAAACTGTCATAACAAAGGACACCAGTGGTCAGAAGTGGAAGCATTTGATGAGAGGGGGCAGTTGCCCCATGCTGAGAGCTAATTGGCACTGCTACATTCTGTCATTCACAAAGACCCAACAAGACATTGACAGAACACAATAGCATATTATAGGGAACAGCACAAGCTGACAGCTGTCTCAATGAAGAGTTCTCCCCGTCCTACGGTGTCCTGTCAAAATTGAAAAGTGTAATTGTATGATGGTAACAAAAGATAAGCAGGAATGTGCAACGTTTAAATTCTCTGGAGGGACCCCCATAATATTTCAATTAAAAACTGGGGCACCCATGTTAACTGAAGTTTGCGTGGGCTATAATATCCACCCCGTATTTCTTATTAGGTTCCTAATAACATTAAAACAGTTATAGAATCCTGTTCCCATTTATCCTGTTCGTCTGGGTCCTTCAAGAATCTATGGAAAAATCCAGTACCATAAGCTCAGCTGGAAAACAGTGGAAGGTCCTGGGAAAACAGGGAC
This sequence comes from Mixophyes fleayi, assembly GCF_038048845.1. Classification (NCBI taxonomy): domain Eukaryota; kingdom Metazoa; phylum Chordata; class Amphibia; order Anura; family Limnodynastidae; genus Mixophyes; species Mixophyes fleayi. Next base: position 19,731,680 of record NC_134413.1, read on the forward strand.
ACATCGGAGACCTAAATATATGACCTTGCTAAATTACGTCTATACCGTTCCTACATCAGGTCGGAAGTGTAAATCATGGAATAGTGGTGTTGTGGGACCAAAATGCTGATTGGTTTTGGGTTTAAAACAAAAGAAATTGGCAGTGGGATTAGTTCAATATTGATATATTTTACATATTTTTATGTTACTTGCAGTAGTGGAACTATCATTGGTGCGGCAGCTGCGGAGCACTGGGGCCCATGGAGATAATGGGGGCTGCTGCACGGCAGATGCAGAGGGTCTGAACTAGCAATCTGTGGGCCCCAGTTCCCTCCTCCCTGCTTCCCTGTTACTTGTGTCACTTGTGTTATATATATGGAAAGATCATACTTGCCAACCTTTCCTCGTTGGCTTCAGGGAGATCCCGGGGGAGGTGGGTGTGCAGGGGCGGGGCTTTATTAATCGCATCATTTTGGCCCTGCCCCTAAATGATTGTCGCAATTTTGCCCAATTACAGCAGGGGGCAGGGCTAAGATGATGCGATATTTGCATCATTAACCCCCGCCACTTATCTATTGCAGGGGCGAGAACCGGGAGGTTGCCCTGCTCTCCCGGGAGCCTGGGAGGTCTCCCAGAAATGCCGGAGTCTTCTAGACATTCCGGGTGAGTAGGCAACTATGCGTTAAAGAATAGAAGCTAATGAATCTCTAGAGACTTAAGTGTCTTTTACATTTCTGTCTTCATTACTGAAGTCCTGTTGTCTTACCTGTCAGTCTTTGATTAAATCTTGGTCTCCATGAAAATGGCCACCTCCATAGGCATCAATACGTGGACATAAGACACAATTTCTGAACTGTGTCATCATGCCACAGATGGTGAAGCCAACCACGTCTTGTACTGGCTCAGCATCAGGGAGAATGCCAGACTCTTCAGGGAGTGAGGGAGATCACCCCTATTTCAGGGAGTCTCCCTGACATTCAGGGAGAGTTGGCAAGTATGGGAAAGATGGACCCCTTACTGTAAATCAAAAGGAATTCACACACACGTGTCACTGTTATAGCTGTAGCTACCGGTCACATGACCTGCTGTGCACAGAAGTAATGGGATGTAAAATATACAGCTTAAATCATAATAATTCTCTTTATAACATAAGGGCCATAAAACATTTTGCTTTGTGAGTAATGTATAAATGTACAAATTTCTTGAACGCAAAATTCTAATTCTCATCATTGAAAAGACAGCATAATCCACCCATCTGAAGGCTGCATTTTCCGCTAATTCCTCAGTTGTAATGTCATATCCATCCAGTACATAATCCCTTACATTTTGTCAGCGTGTTTATCACATAGCTGCCTTGTTTATATTTACCTCATTCCCTGTAAATGGCTTGGCTTTACATGCCGGGATTGTGGAAGTGTGGAATCATATCTGTCTTGTACAGCAGCTCTAATCTATTAGCTGAGCTGGTTAGGTTCCAATTTGCAGTGTCAGACAATAATATCATCAGTACAAGGTCAGTCTGAGACACTCCTTTCCTGTGGGAAAGTCTTTCTGAAGCGACTGCCTCACTCGTTGCTCTAGATTCCAGGATTGTCTCTGTGCAGGGAAGATGCTGCTTGACAGCCCAGCCGTGATAAGAAGGATGAAATCATAAATATAACAAAGAGGATTGTTGTTCTTTTTGCATTATTTTGTCACTTCTGAGGCAACATAAAAAGGAACTGAAGATCAGGGTGTTTATTTACCAGCATAGAAACAGTATTATCTGAAAAAGATATGGACAGCGCAGTCTTTTGAAATTGAGAAGCCTGTTTATGAAATGAACTCTTCCGGCAGTGAAAACTGCAATCTTTTATTCAACAATTTAACATTATTTTATCGCCATGGCAGCAAAGCAATACTCATTGCCGTGATCAGAACAATCCAGAACCATAAGCCTATTGCAACCAATCAGATTCTAGCTGTCATTTTGCAGAATGTACGAAATAAATGATAACTAGAATATGATTGGTTGCTATAGGCAACATCCTCACTTTTCAAAAGTGCAGCTTGATAAATTTACCCCTAGAACCCACATTACACTCTGCTGAGCATGCATGGGGACCCGATACATGATATTACACTTAAATGTGTATATATGGGGGTCCTATTCCGCTCAATCGAGTATGTAAAAATGATTATGTTAATAAATATTTTTTTTTAGTTTAGTAGATCTGGTAATGCCGTGCTGAGATGGTGTTAACAGACCAGGTATCACAGCAGTGGTGGCAGAACTACCATTGGTGCAACAGGTGGGATGCATCGGGGCCCATGAAGCACATGTACCATCACTATACTTGGTAAATAGGCTCCCCATGCAACAGCAAACTTAAGGTCGGCAAGGTTATTATTACCAGTGGTAACCCCTTATGTACAAAAGGGAAATTGAAAAAAGTTTTAGCGATAGTGTTTTTTGCCCTCTAAAAAATCTGCCCCTAACTGTGTTACAACGACCATGCAATGGTGGATGTAGAGGTTACATCCAGCCAGTGGGATGCCTGTGGCAAAGCCCCAATTTAGTCCCTTATTTTAGAAATGTTAGATTTTTCTTTGAGATATGTCACCAATAGAGATTATGAAATAACTTGAAGTGGCAAAAGTGTGCTGTATAAATGGTTCCCCCCATCATTAACTATAAATGTTGCACCTTCAACAAGATCTTACTATAAAAGATAGTTATCTACTCTCTCGGAATGTCTGGGAGACTCACAAATTTCCGGGAGAGCCGGGCAACCTCCAGAACCCTGCCTGCTTCGTTGGTGAGGTGGGTGGAGGCAGGGCTAATTGAGTCATCCTGGCCACGCCCCCTGCTATAATAGGTCAAAATCAGTATTGTATAGCAGGGGGTGGGGCATAACGACACGGTTAATGTGGTCACGCCCTCAAGATACAACCAACGTTACAGATCTCCCGGAGGGGTGATCTCCAACGTTGGCAAGTATGCTGTAAAATAGTATTGCCCCATAATAAAATTATATATTACTATCACCTCCTTAAAATAATGATACAATTATATCCCCTTAATACAGTAATAAACAAATATTGTCTACTTAATATATTAATAAGCTAATGTTGCCCATAAAATAATTATAAATTAATATATACTATACACTATTAAAAACACTGCATGCGGTTTGCATTTTCAACCTCCAAACCGCAGAGTAATAAATCCTGCAGTTTGATGCAACCACATGTCACGTGTGTGGCGGAATGTCAAACTGCACACAAAACAGACAATTGATACAAAAATGTTCACAGAATTCTAATGGGTTCAGTCTATGCAAACATATACTGCATCAAAACATGTTTGGCTTTGCAGCAGTGCTTGTTTTATGTAAAAAGGAAACATTTATATGTAATCACGAGTTGACTAAAAAGGTCATTTTAAAGATAACATCTATTTATACATAAATATGGTATATGGGAAACAGTCTGCCACTTACAAAGTAATTCATACTGTGATAACCAGAATAATATATTAGCCCTTATTAGATTTCATTTATGTCATTCAAGTGCTGAAAAAACTGTCATGGTAACAATTTGCACAACTGACATCGTTAGACACAACACAGTTTTTCCATTATTTTTTCTCTTTTGAGAACCTGCTAATTGCTTTGGGATGCTTTTTAACAACGCATTAAGTCACCATAACAATCCCCGTTCCAGTCCTCTGTGGAATCACAAGTAAAGAGGCGAAAATATGATAGTCACAGTGATTTAACACACTCCAATTGATTTTTGCTTGTGTTTGTTTATGGTACGTTATTCATCGAACCTGCCCTTTGGTTCTGCATGGTCTGTATTTCTTGGTGATTAGGCCGACTCTCCACATTTCAATCCCCTGATTCCTTACATAATGACAGGCAGCTGGCAAAGAAGATTCTCATATAAATCTGTTATATAGAAAGCCTGGAAAATTGTTCAAAACTCATGCTTCTTACCGCTAGGAATAAAATATACCCTGTATGATTTTATTATACTGAGTATCAGGGCCGTCTTTTCCATTAGGCACAATGGGCAGGTGCCCGGGGGCCCTGCAGCCCAGGGGGGCTCGTCGGAGGCAGCAAAAAAAAAAAACCTGAAAAAAAAGAAGAAAATACTTACCTTGCGGTCAGCTGGCGATCCGGCTCCCTCCCTGGTCTCCTCCTCCATCGCGCTCGCAGTGCATGTCGGGCGTGACGTCATCACACCCACCCGACATCCGTTGCGGAGCGCGACGGAGGAGGAGACCAGGGATGAAGCCGGATCGCCAGCTGACCGCAAGGTAAGTATTTTCTTCTTTTTTTTCAGGTTTTTTGTTTTTTTTGCTGCCTCCGACGGGCCCCCCTGGGCCGCAGGACCCATATATATAATCATTATTATTTTTTTGTATATATAGGGGCCCCGGTGCACTGCTGTGCCCGGGGGCCCAAGATGTTCTTAAGAGGGCCCTGCTGAGTATGCCCCTTTCTGACCTTCTCCCTTTCTATAAGCTTTTTCCAGATGTATCTAATTGTTGACTTAATGAATCATGTTTTTCTGCAGTGATTATTCAAATCCAATTAAAAATATATGAATCTCTTGATGGGGAAGGTGATAAAGAAACTGGCTTTGGAGAATTGGGATGGAAAAGGCACAATGTTGTCCCTTGTTTAGGTCATTTCATCATCTCAGTTGAATTATTTTACTCTGCAAATTTAGCAGAGGGGCCTGACACATAGTTAATAGTAATATTGGTCCAAGTAAAATAAATGTTCTGTAACCCAAACCAACCAATCAGATATTACCTTTCATGACTGCACTAGAGTGCTAAAAGTTGATATCTGATTGGTTGCTATGGGTTGCAGCAATCACTGCTGTTTGCTCTATGACAGTGTTTGCAATAGGCAATTGAACCTCCACCACTGAACGTTCACCTAAGGGCTGGAGATTCTGTAGATATGAAGGTGTCTGATTTTATGCTAAAATTCATCATCAAAAGGGTTGTACAAGTTCTTAAATCAGAAAAAAATGTACCAATGTGCACAAAAGCATAAGAAATATGGATTCCGCAGAGTCAGCTGCAAGTACATGACATTGCAAAAAGCAAAGTTTATATATTTGACACCTGAAGTAAAGGTGTTTTCATGAGTGTAAAGGTGAAGGTGAAAACAAATCACAATATTAGGAAAATCAGTAAAGTTTAAATAAAAATTGCACCCCCGATTAGCCCTGTGAGTTATCGTTCACCATTTTAAACGGTCCAAGGGATGAATGTCCACAGGAGCAACATAAGAGGCTACCAGATCCCTGCTTGGCCATACTGCCACCAGGGAGAGCTGTCAGGTGAAAATGGGTACCCAGCTAAAAATAACTGCACGGTGAGGGGAGCAGGGGTATAAAGAAGATTTTTAATGAGGGAAAGGACTATGGTAATAGCAGGCAGTATTGTGTGATGACAAATTTACTGTTCAGAGGTAATCAAATTATAGCTCAGCACTAGTTGTGGAACTACAAGTACCAGCATGCTTTGGCAGTCATGCTGGGACATGTAATGGAACAACGCCTGATGTGTCAAATGTTGCTCACCTCTGCTCCATAGTAGCACATATAGTCATCGCAGTTAATACTTCCTATATTATATCTATATTATGCTTTTTCCATTTACTTTTTCTATTCACAGTAGGGTAATGATATCATTCAGATATGATTTACCAGGTGGCGGGCTAACTTAATAACTAATGTATTAGATTTAGCAGCTGTCATCTCTAATTGTATGTAAGAGATACCAGAGATGACAGATAATATTGAGGATAGAGGAGAAGCAGTGTCACATCCAATGAAGACTCTGTTTAATAATAATGTCATTCATGGAAATATGAATAAAATTCAACAACATCATTGTTCTAATCTGCACAAAATCTACCAATATTATTAAAGCCTGTAAAAAGTATCATACAATAATACATTACGCGAAAGTGGATCTGTCATCTCTGCATTAACTATATATTGATGCCTTTAAATCAATGTATAAAAAGCATTAAAGCTGCCATGCAACCTTATACTGGCTCCTGTCCCCAAAAAGGAGCCAATCAAAGATTGCAGCTTGTGATTGGTATATATATATATATATATATATATATATATATATATATACTATGGGTATATATATATACCGGTGTGTATATATATATATATATATATATATATATATAGGCTAACCTTTCTTCCCAGATTTCACTACTGAAGTACAACAAATGACACACACTGACTAATGTCAGTATCAGGCTATGTGAAAGGAATATCAAATATGCGATGTACTTCCCTGCAGGTTAAGGACTGGACTGACCAATGATTTTTCCATTATTGTTTTTTCTGGAAATGTTGTGTTCTGGGGTGTTCTTCTAATGATGTCACCTTTCTGGTGTTGAAGTTGCATTGGATATTTTCCGATGGAATGTCAAGTGATATCATGGAATGTAAGAGGGGTCAATGGCAAAGTTAAAATTACTTTGTTATTTCAATAGCTAAAGATATAGAGTTTGGGTATCAAAATTTTGCCAGGATCCCACCAAAAGGGAAGACTCATATCAAATGTCTTCTCAACTATGCCATATGGGTGTCTAACCTAGTGGTAAAAATCAGTTGCATTTGTATCTCACTAATATATATGGCAGGTTGACTTTAAGTTATTCTACCAAATACTTAGTACCCCTCAAGGAAATATTGATGCAATCTTATACCCACTGATTGACCATTTGTTGTCTCTTGGTTGGCACACAAATTATTTAGATAATTGGGCGAGAGCATCTGGTTTGAATGAAATGTGAAGATAAGAACCCTCACAATTATATTCATTCTGTTGTCATTCAACTAACGGCCAATCCCTTTCCTGTATAGAGCTTGTTTTTGGATCAGCTGACCTTCTGATCAAGATAAAGGCCTGTAAGTATCTACCTCTCAAAGGAGGACTATGCCTTTTTTAAATTACCAATTTTGGAAGCTGAGAGAGCTACATTATAACCTAATTTTTAATTAGCAGTCCTCTGAGCCCAATGGTATATCATTTGTTAAATAATGGCACATTAGTGGGTACAGTTAAGCCAGGTTAGTCGCTTCCAATCACTCCATCTCTCTTTTGAATGTAGTGAATTTAACAAAGTATTGTGGTCTACCTTGATACAGAAACGGCATTTGACTTGGTTGAGTGGGACTATCGCTTGAAAATATTGACTACATTTTGTGTTGATGGGGAATTTTCTTCAACTGGTTAAATTACTATATTTGTAAACTAGGGCCCATATAAAGACTACTGAGTTCTCAGAGTCCTCTCCCTCTGCATCTATGCTGATGACACTTTTGTGTAACTGGTTAATCCTGTGAGGTCATCAGATGCACTATTAAAGCATATGGAACATTTTACAGGTTGTCTGGTCTTGAACTTGATGCACCAGAGATCTCTCCTGCCTTCAGATAGTTGATACATTTATTTATCTGGGACTGTGGGTACGTAAAAATATCTCATAGTATACACCATTAAATATTGTTTCCATAATTGATGTAATTGAGAAACGTAACAAAGGACAGCACACGTGATTCTCCCTACTGTTGTCTCTGGCTGGTAAAATCAATATCTTTAAAATAATATTTTACAGATCAATAAGAGAACTCGGCTCCCTTAATGAAAACAAGAAAATGCTGCACAACAGTTATTTGTATGAATCAATACCATGAAGACAATGCGAGAAATATATACATATAAATGGAATACTTTACAATACACCAGAATTGCATTGTTTGTGCACAGTAGATATACGTGTTTGTGTGTGTGTGTATGTGCGTGTGTGTGTGTGTGTGTGTATATATATATATATATATATATATATATATATATATATATATATATATATAGTGATAAGTAATGTAGGCGCTAGGTGATAGCAGTGATTTATGTTATATACAGACCAAAAAAATAGTTCTTCGGTGTAATTACATACAGTAGGCTGCTTCAAATCTGTTTAGCACTTGTCTGAAAATTCCAATTCTAAAAAAATATACATACAGCTTGGACACTTTCTCTACCTATAGATCTTTCCTGATTTTTCTTACAATATCTCTATCTTTAAAAAAAAAGGATGATATTTTATCCTCATTTCCTTGGACATTTTGCTCCTACACTAAGTAGTAATATCCTGAGGACCCTAGAAACCATGGGTTTCTGGACTTACAATATATACAATTTTATTTTTTTTGCAGCCCAACTTGTGTATGACCACTGGTGGTTACTACATGACTAAGGGAACCCAATCGCCCTTTTTGTGGTGGCTCTAACAGGCTCATTTCACACACCAGCACATGTCGAACAAAGATGCACTTGACATGCAGTGGTAACCAGTTCTTGCAGTTATGGTCAGTAGATTGGTCAATGCAGTGAACACAGTTAAGGGTATGTAAGTGTTGCACCAGCTACCTTTCAGTTTTGGTCACTGTTCTTACCTGTTCCCCTTGGTTCTCACTCCCTGCAATCACATGCTGGTCTGAACTGAGTCTGAGCACACTTTCCTTCAAAACTTCCTGCATTCTCTTGATTGGCTAACTGTCTTTCAGCTCTGTCTATTTAAAGCACCTGCTTCTCTACTAAGTTGCCAGTTCTTCAGGTCTCCTTACCTGTTAGGACGCTGTTCTCTCTGGCTCCCGTCTGCACATCGGTATCCTGTGCTACCTGTTCCACGATCAAGAACTGTGGTATTATTGCAAGAACCTTGTGCCTCATCATCAGTCCCATCCTCAAGCTATTCGCTTTCCAGGGATCTCAGTGCATCAGTTCTCTGCAGTTCACCACCTCTCAGTTGGTATCCTGTGATACCTGTTCCACGATCAAAACCTGTGGTATTATTGCAAGAATCTCGTGCCTCATTGTCGGTCCTGTTCTCAAGCTATTCGCTTTCCAGGGATCTCAGTGCATCAATTCTCTGCAGTTCACCACCTCTCAGTTGGTATCCTGTGTTACCTGTTCCACGATCAAGACCTGCGGTATTGTTACAGGAACCTTGAGCCTCATAATCGGTCCTGTTCTTAGCTATTCGCTTTCTAAAGACCTCAGCGCTTCAGTTCACTGCCGTTCACCTGAACCTCTGCATTTATCGTCCAGCAGTCCTGCTCCACTCCACGGTTCCATCTCACCCTGCGCTAATCCCCCTTGGAGGACCGTGAGCTGCGGCTAGAGTGCAGATAAGTCCATATTCCCTTGCGGGGATCCCTGGTGACTACCTCTTCACCTATCTAAGGGGGTAAATCTATCTAGAGCGGGGCTTCGAGGTCTACTCCAAACCTAGGCTTCGTGACAACAAGTAAGTTGAGCAAGCAATGGCCAAATATGCTGCTGCACCACCGCCACTTGTGACTGCAATCGATAGTGGGTATGGTTTAATTGCAGCCAATGGGTTTCATTTCCATACCTGTATAATCACTTTTACTGGCATTAAAAATGCTACTAAACGCATGAGTTTTAAGAACAGTTGGTGAGCTGCCTTATTTATGCTGAAAAAAGGAAGTCACCCCTCAGTTTTGCATGGTAAAAGTCTTATTAGCAACAAGTTAACCCGTGCATGAAACTCATGCATTCTAGTCAAATCAAGCTACTTAAGGTGTTAAAAAGGTTCTTGTCATGCATTTGGGCCTAGCGCAGGCCTCCTCAGGGGAAGAGCGTTACTTCCTGACACAAGCGCCCTTTTTTAACATGGTTTTGTCCACATGTCACCACCTCATCATTTTTCTCCATCACCTCATCCTTCATCTTCATCGCCACATCCTTCATCAAGCTACTTAAGGTGTTAAAAACTCCCCACTCTCACCCCCGGCAACAACCAACCACTCCCAACTGTCACTTCTCCTTCAAGAAATATATAGGTCAGTGTATAACTCTGCCCAGCAGGTGGTGCTGCAGCTTGGTTTGTTTGTTTTTTCACACACGCCACTAGGCATTTATATAGTAGATAGTGCTGCTAGGTTATTTTCCGAGGGAGATATTACGGGAAACTTCCAAGTAGACTCTGTAAAGTTTATTGTAACTGAGTGAAAGCGCAGATTACAATTTCTTAAGTGTTATTCAGGAATTGCAAGCAATAACTATTATTTGTACTTTTCAACCTCAGATTGTTCGTGACTTGGAAACTTGACTCAGAAAAGAAAAATATCATTGCTACCTTTTGTAGTTGTGTTTCAAATGGAATAAAAATATCTGCAAACGAAAAAAAAAATATATATCAGGTTTTCCCATTTAGTAAAGACTTCAATGTAGGTTAAGAATAAACCTGAAGGATCTTACTTTATACCAAGAGTAGCTCAAAGGCTCTATTTAAACGTCAAGTGGATAATTGATATTTTACATTAAAATATGCTCTCAACTGCCAGACTTATTACATTGAACATAATAACCACAATAATTTTACTTCAAGTGAGGCAATTTACATATATAATTGGACAGTTTTCCAGTCACATAACAAAGATGCCATGAATCTCCTTTAATTGTTCACTTTTCAGCATGTCATGTTCATATCTGTATATAGATTGGATAAGATCGGTACTTGAGTTGACGTGCAAATTATTTGTGGCATTGCTGGAGTCTGTGTGGTCGGAAGAACGATCACAGTCATCTTCCAACCCCCATTTACCCATGTGGCCACTTTCAATAGGATCGGAGAATGGGATCATTTTGAAGCAATCAATGCTGCAATATTGCTGGTTATATTTCAGTGCGTGAGGTCAACATTAACACAGTATGGTATCAATAGTAGTAAGGAAAAATTGAGGTGATTGATCCTGGGAATTCATTTTATTGCCATTTTTGGCAGATAGAATTCCCCCCGTTTTGTTTTGCCTTCCTCTGGAATGACACATCTTGAATTTATAAATGAAGTTAATGGACTTGTGCATGAGAACTGCAGTTCTGCAATCAAAGGTCCTCTATGGAACCGGTTGCCGATAGGCCTGGCGGTTACAGGGTATGAACCAGTGTTCCCAAATGGATGGCAGGGACAGGCTTTAATCCTGTAGGTCCATAAGCAAAAAACCTTCTATTCTAATGTCCGGTAGACTCCCTGGAGAGCAGGACAACCACCCAAATTCTGCCCGCTTCGTTGGCGAAGAGGGTGGGGGATGGGGCTAATTACATTATCCTGACCCCGCCCCCTGCTATAATAGGCCAAAATTGGTATTGTATAGCAGAAACAGATATCCTATAATACTCTTTTATATAATTGAAACTTAAAATACAAAAATAAATCATGGACAAGGGTGTTGTAGAATCTGGCCACCCTCCCTCTGGCACTAATTTCGGCTTGGAGGTGGGAGGCACTTCGGGAAGTGTTTTAGTTGGGGCTGGGTGCTGGATTACCCCTGTCAACTTGTGTGTAGAAACTGTAAAAATATGGCAGTAGAGCCCAAAATAAAGTATGTACATTCTTGTATTCCACCTGGGTCTATCATCAGTACCACATAGTAATGTGTAACAGCCCATGTAAGGGCTATTTATGAGCAGTAAACACTGCTCTTCCTACAAGATCCAGCATGATGCCTATTACCCGCTGCAATCCTGTGATAATATCTAACATTCCAATACATTTCCCAGCACTCTGGAGTTGAGTCAACATTCTACTTGCGCCCCTGCAGTGCTGTTCCTAAGTAACCATTTAGGAAGGGCCAACCACAGTCACAACAAAGAGATGCTGCATTCGTTATTCACAATATCCAAGTGCCAGTGTAGGAGCCTGGTGATAGCAGCAACTACTCTAAGACAACTAGTGTGCAATTGGCACTGGCAGTCAGCGAGTGTCTGGTGGAACCCCAACACAGAGCGGTGAAACCACAGATAAACTGATGAGAAAAGACCAAGGGCTAGATTTACTAAGCTGCGGGTTTGAAAAAGTGGGGATGTTGCCTATAGCAACCAATCAGATTCTAGCTTTCATTTATTTAGTACCTTCTATGAAATGACAGCTAGAATCTAATTGGTTGCTATAGGCAACATCCCCACTTTTTCAAACCAGCAGCTTAGTAAATCTAGCCCCAAGTGATAGAGTTTAGCCCATTCTGTCAGAACCACTTTAAAAAAAATCTGTCAGGCTCTGATATGGTTTTCACAAATGACCCCCAGATTGCTTAGGGGTTAATGGGGGGTAAAGCTGTAGCCCATATGTTATACTGCCATGGGTTGACCATAAAAGCTCAAAATAATAATAATAATTATTATAAAGGTATCACTTGGATACTGTCAACCAAAGCTTGGAACCCTTTTCTCAAATCCTCTCACCAGCTGTGTAATTTACTGCACATAACCCCAATCTGCCTAATGGAAGGGGAGAGACACACACACCAATAAACTACATTTGCATTGCATGAATAAACTAGAACCAGCTAATACTTTATCTCAATTGCTTGCCCTTATTTACTTTATATTTCCTGTAATTAGTTTACTAACTGCTGATCGCCATTTGCATTCCGTAGATACAGCCACTAACAAGCATTTTATGAAAGCGCTCATATCAGCAGAGAAAAGAATTAGCATATAATAATTCTCTATTATTCAAACCACAGGGGTTTTTTTTTTATTGCAAAAATTCACCAATCATATCTTTTTCCCTATTCAGCTTTGAAGAACTTAATTGTTTTCATGGGTGGAATGTCAAAGTAATTAACACAAGAGAAGTGGTGTGGTATAAATCAAATAGAACAAAGGAACACGACTTAAATATTGCACACATGAAGTTTGGGAATATTACCCATGTACCTGTCTACTGCAGATTGCCCAAAGGCTCAAACAGATAAGATCAGAGACAGTCTCTCATTCATGTGTATTTTGGGTCTCACAATCCAATATAGCGACGAATTAAGACTTTTGTTTATTTTTTACCTTACAGTCTGTCCCTTGCCAGGAATATAAACGGTAGTAATGGAATTAGGAGGGTTATTGTTGGCTGGCATAGAATGGCACAAATAAATTCATTGTTAAGCGTCAGGGACCTTTTTGTAGCAATTTCGCAGATCTGACTATTATACTTAGTGGGGAGTTATACACAAAACAAATTAACATTCTAAATGACCTAGGAAAATGTATAAAACTTAAATAAGGCTTTATTTAAAAGGACAGATTGGTCTGATGTATTATATTCTATTTAAGCATAGAGTGTTGTCCTAGAATCAAATTTAAATAATGCAAAAATTAAACATTAGCTGTACTGTTGCCTGCAAAGATCCATTGTGTTTCTACACATAAGGGTATATTTATTATTATGTGGAGATAACATGCAGCAATTTCGACAATAAAAAATCATCTATTGCCACAATTTATCAATAAAATATTGCTGGAGCAGTTCAGCAATACTCAGCTGCCTCACCGATACTGGTAAAAAAAACAACTTACCGCTTTGCCAGGCCAGTCTAAGGGCTAGATTTACTAAGCTGCGGGTTTGGAAAAGTGGGGATGTTGCCTATAGCAACCAATCAGATTCTAGCTGTCATTTTGTAGAAGGTACTAAATAAATAAAAGCTAGAATCTGATTGGTTGCTATAGGCTACATCCCCACTTTTTCAAACCCGCAGCTTAGTAAATCTAGCCCTAAGTGAATATACACATGTGTGACCCAACTAGATGGTACTACCTGGTCTCGCTTCTTACACCTGTGGAGACTCACTGACCTTGTCCCCGACTTTTTGGCGATCAACACTATTGGCACTCCTAAGGAGGAGAATGGTGAGAAGAGTGTGTGAGGTCGAGATGCATAGCTAAATCCCCATTTCGACACTACTATTTCGATTTGCTCTTGCCTTGGAAAGCTACAATATCTGTCCCAAGAGGGAACTCTTACACTGATACCTCACTCACGGAACAATGAGGGCTAACAAAGGGAGAGAGCGACAAAAGAAAGAAATTCCGCAAACTTCCCAGTCTTCTTTTTGTAGATGTCTATGTTCCTGACTATGTGTGATGCACACCACCTCCCACACAACACTCAGCTATCTCCCCAGTTAGTGTAGCGACACCTATACTAGTCTTAACAAGAGATGCTGACCCTAGCAACACTCTATTTGGTCAGCTACTGTGTAAGGAAATAAAATTCGACTAGGTGTGCTATACTACCCTAACTCTCCACTAGCAAGGAAAACGCAGTAAGACATTCAAACCCACAATGCAACACAGCAGATAACAGACATATAAACAAGGAATACCAAAGCCTACCTTTACTGGGGAATGGAATTAGGGAATTTTATTTAAACAAGGGTCAGGGAAAAGAATGGAGCCTGAATATGGGCCTATACATTACAATGGGATTGCATGTGTAACAATGCAAGAAAAATGGGGATGGAAAATGTCATGAAACTGTTAATTTTAGCAGGAAACCAAAATGGGTGCATCCCTGTCTCTTAGGCCTGGTTTGGAAGTGGCCGGGATATCCCTGATGACTAATGGACAACAAGGACAGGGCACAGCCTTAAGTCTAAAGGAAGCTTGTGGTCTAGAACCACTGGTGGTGTGATAGTGGCCTGGGGATCATGGATCTAATGTCCGAGTAGTAGGTGGCTGCAGATTAGTGCCTGCAAACTGGTGCTCACAGGCCTGGTGCCTGAATTACTGGTGCCCAAACTACTGGTGTCAACAAGCCTAGTACTGGCAGTGAAGTTGCAACAAAGGACAAACACAGGGTTTTAGCTGCTTTTGTCACTAGCAGAGGGGAACCAAGTTTAACAGCTCTTAGCCACATTCTGTGCCTACTCACTGGCTGCTGGCATCTTCTTTCTTGAGCCTAATGTCTTATTGCTTGACTTTGTGCTCTCCACTGGGTCTTGCTGCTTTTAGCAGTCTTCTCTCCATAGTTCCTTGCATGTCGCTCTCTGCTGTCATACTGCACAATCCTGATCTTAACGGCCAAATATATGGCCACTGTGAGATGGCTGGGATTCATATGTTTGTGGTGAGCTCAGATTGGCTCACCACTCTGACCACTGATTGGTCTGCAGTGAATCCATTTATATTCACTGGTAGCAGAAGATGCTGCGAGCGGCAAGGAAAGACAAGACTAACCCCTCTGTCCTCGCTGACCAGGTAAGTGATCCTCTTCAGGTCTCCATCGACATCCTTCCCGCACATACCTTGCTCACTGGAATTGGATGCCAGTCCATTTTTTTGTGCACAATACACAAAATGTGTGCTCAAACAGCCGTATCTAGTTTTTTGCCTATCATTCAGTTGTGTCTCCTTGCGCCTCGAGAGTCCCCCAAAAGTGAACCAAGCCACACCCCCCACCCTCCAGAAGTGAACTTTACCATATTAATTCCCAGGAATACTCTTGCCATGTGCAATGCCCCACATATCTAACAGCATGTTCATTTAACTGTTTTGCTTTCTACTGGCCCCTATATGTCTAACCTCCTCTCCATTCACACTCCTGCCCGCTCCCTGCGCTTGGCCATTGACCGTCGCCTCTCCTCCACTCTGATCACCTCTTCCCACTCCAGAATCCAAGGCTTCTCCAGTGCGGCTCCCCTTCACTGGAATAACCTCCCTCGCTCCATCCGTCTCTCTCCCAATCTGTGCTCCTTCAAACGGGCATTTAAAACTCACCTGTTCTTCAAAGCCTACCACCCATCCACTTAACCCCCCTTCTCCTCCACCATTCTCCCCCTGTTCTCTCCCCCTTGCCTCAACTGGCTCCCTTTGTGCCTGATTTTGTTTACCCTCCCTTAGGATGTAAAATCGTATGAGCAGGGCCCTCTTCCCTTCTGTCTCCTTACCTGTTCTTCTGCTTCGTCTTTACTGCATTAGCCTGCCTGGAGTTTCTGAAGTATTGGTATTTTTTGTTTATTGTTATATACTGTTTCACCCTGTATAGTCTACTGTTTGTACTGTGTACGGCGCTGCGGAAACCTTATGGCGCCTAACAAATAAATCATAATAATAATAATAATAATAATAATAATAATAATAATAATAATAATTTAAAACATTAATTTTGCAGCATGTAACGCCAAATGAAAATGTTTCCAGTGCACTAATATTACTGCCTTATAATCTCACTCTAAAAAATATTTTTAAGTTAACTGGTCTACAATGTTGCTCACGTTTGTGTACACTCAAAACAACTACTTGACAATCGCAGAAGTAGAACAAGGTCATGTGAACTAACTATACCCACAATGCAGCTAGAGGAAAATATGTATGTATTATTTGACAACAATGAAAACACTGAAATTCATGTAAATTGGTACCTCAACAACCAACATGTCAGTTTTATGAAATATTCTGAATGTATTTTTTAAGCACTTGTCCCCAATTCCTAATTGCTACAATTATGACCGTTTGCGTGAATGCAGTAGGATGACTTGTATTTCTCTTGTGACACATACAAAACATCTTGTATTATAATTCCTGTAACAATATCCGTTGCAGCTATGGACACGCTGAGTTTCTAAACTAAACAACATCTAAGTATTGTACTTTCATTCTCTTTTATTTCCTATTTGTGGATTTACATAATTTCCTTCAACAACAATGCATACGATTTTTCTAAACAGAATTAGAAACAGCAAGCAGTAGCATAAATTATGTATAAAAATGGAGATTCTACTGCAAAACCTAAGATTCTGTAATGTAAAAAGTTCGTGTCATTCAAACATCCATGTTATAATTACTAATGAATTTGGCAAAGCTTATTACAAATAATGTTATATAACCTTTTTTTCTAACCTGCAGATGTCACTGTTGCAATTGCCATCTATGGTCAGGATTAGGCAAGGCTTAAAAGCTTTGCATACACAGCAATAGCTGCAGCCACCAACAATACACTGCATGTATCTTTGCTATTGTCCTCTGTTACCAGTCATTTCAGCCATGTTCGCCCTGATTCACCCAGGCACGTAATCTGAGCGCAACCCACGCTTTAGTATTATACGCCTGTATTTAGGCTTTGCGTACTCAGAAATTCATCAAGGTGCGGATCTCAAGATACGTGCGCTTTTGAAATCAGTGGCAGATCTGCCGTGCGCTACTACACAAGACGCTGCAGGATAATGTGGATTATAAATTCACAAAAGAACGCAAAGGGGAAAAAAATATACATTGCATTAAAGTCACCTGTTATTAACATAGGCATTAATAAAAAAAAGTTAAAAGAATTGTCCCCCCCCCCATGAAATATATTTATTAGAATGTTGTTTGTGTCTACTGAGCATAAAATACATTTTTACAGTTCTCTGTGACTGCAAGCCCATGTTATAGCATGTATACGAGACCGTCAACACTACTGATTAGGACTTAGCCTAGCCCGTTAGCTGGAGTAGAATGTTTTTTTTTAACTTGGAGATGGCCAGAGTTTGATTCGGACGTGTCTGCGTGAGCTTGAGTTTTGCACGTCCCTACTGTAAATTGACTACGGCAAAACGCTCCTTCCCCGCCTAGTTCTCTCCCCAAAATTGTAACTTGAATGTAGTAAGTAGAGATGCTCATGCTTGGTTCCTCGAGAACCGAAAACACCCGGACTTAGGGGAGCCGAGTACCGAGCCAGTGCTCGGTACTGTCGCGCGCCCTCGGAATTGAAAACGAGGTAAAACGTCATTGTGACGTCGTTGGATCTCGGATTTCGCGAGTTTTGAATTCCTTTTAAAGATCCAACATCACGGAGGGTGGGAGGGAGAGCGGACCCCCATTTATCTTTTCTGCCACCGCTGTGCGCCAATGTGTCCTAGATGTGCTAGGAACTGCCGTGTGTTTGTGTCATTGCTCTGTCGCTTACCATCCAGCCAGGTCGCTGCAGTATTTGCCTGAAAGTGTATGAAAATAATATTGTGACCTGTGAGGTGGTCTAAACTGACTGCAAATGACTTGAAATTAGTGTTATTGAGGTTAATAATAATGTAGGAACAAAAAGAAGAGCAACATTATGTGATTTTAGCATATTGTAGGATTTTTTCTAAAAATCCAAAACCAAAACACACAAGGGCAGATTTGCCAAAACCAAAACACGAAGCTAATCCAGATCCAAAACCAAAACCAGTTCACGGGGGTCAGTGAGCATCTCTAGTAGTAAGTGTCCTTTGAGTTCTAAGATGCAGTGGACAGGTCTACGTTCGCTGCTTTTGCGTACAACACAATCAAAATCGGCAGATACGTGTCTAGATGAATCAGTCCCATTGTGTTATTAGAATCACAAGGTTTCCCACCTTCCTAGTGAAGCAGAAGAATCACTGTTGCAATTGTCAGTTAGTCATTTTGTCTGCCTAAATAAATATGAAACTGTATAAAATTGCTTGTTGTGCAACAAAATAATTCTTACTGTTTGCAACACAAAAATTACCCTGGATGCACGAAATTAAGTGTTTGTTACAATAAAATATATTTTGTGCAGCAAAATCGATTTACTCTTTGTTACAAATTCATTTATTAAGACAAAATCGACTCCAGAGTCACAAAGTCAAGTAGAATAGGTTGTTTATTATATAATTTTGGCCTAATTTTGTTTAACAAACTATTTTTTGCATTGCTGAAATGATTGCGTGCCTCAACATCAATTTTGCTCCATAAAACAAATTTGCCACAATTCCATATTAGATGACAAAACAATGCTTTTAGATTACACAGTTGATTTTCCTAAAAAAAAAAACTGTTTTAAAACACAAAATACCTTTGTTACTCTTAATTCTCTGAAATAAATGTTTTTATGCTTACAAAAAAGTATTCATAGAAATCTAATTAGTAGTAATAGTTTTTATCTTACAAAATAAATCTTAATAGAATCAGTTGAAACTATTCCAAAATCAATTCTGTATAATCAGTGGAAACCAGGAACACAAAGCAATGGATTTCATATTGTTAGTTTTATGATTACACCCCCTTGCTATACTACACTGAAATGTATTTCATGTGATTAATCAAGGCATTGTAATTATATGCACCTTAATGTATTTTACTCAGAAACCAACTGGATTGGCAACTCTGCACTACCCACAATTTTGCATTATTGCCAGATATACATGACTATTTTATATCATATATAAATTTCATTGATAAACGATACATACCAGTAAAAAAATGTATTTGTAAGTTTAAAATGGGTACTTTGTCCATCCAATTTTACACCTAAGACAGGGGCAAACGCAAGATTTGTAGAGGGGGGTTTCCACACCACGCCGCCAGTGGGCGTGACCAGCATGCATGGGGGCGTGACTATAATTTTAGACGGTGCTTGGCTGCTCTCCAACCCTTCCTATCCCCATAATATACATGGGCAATGCTGCGTGCACTTCTGTTAGGTGCACACAGCTCTCCCTATTCAAGCAGAGCCGTGTGAAGCGGGGGCAGGGTCCAGCCACCTCTATCATACAGTGCCCCAGGCTTGGAGGGGGTTTCTAGGCACTAGGAAACCCCCTCCCCTCGGTTTGCCTATGTAAGAACCTAG
Source organism: Mixophyes fleayi (assembly GCF_038048845.1). NCBI lineage: Eukaryota > Metazoa > Chordata > Amphibia > Anura > Limnodynastidae > Mixophyes > Mixophyes fleayi. Next base: position 19,751,104 of record NC_134413.1, read on the forward strand.
CACTTACACCTTCTATTTGTATGAACATAGCAAGCAGTATACCTATAACTCCTTCCTGACAGCGTTGCAGAATTTTTTTTAAAGAATAGAGCCCCATTCTTAATTATAATTAATCAAACCAATAATGAAGATAACACAGTCACAGTGCAGTCAGAGCATATTTTACATTAAAAAATGTTAAACTATATGGTTCCTAATCCCATAACTTATTCAGAAATTGATTAAACTTTATTTAAGAGAAAAAGATGATTCTGTTTTGTAATATATTCCTGGGGTTGCAGTAATTGACTGCAGTTGGCTGAAAGTACCTGTTTTTCTTGTTGCCAGGTTTTCTTACATGTTACCTGTAATATTACATTCTATTTACTCTCCCCTGGTCTGGAAACCTTCAAACGGGTACTGAATACTCACTTGTTCTTAAAAACCTACCCATCTCTTTATGCTACCGCACCCTCTCTCATCCCCCTTCCCACTTATGCACTCCTCTTGCCCTTGATCCCCTCCACTGACTCCCCTTGTGCCTGTTTATCCTCCCTTTAGGTTGTACGAGCAGGGTCCTCTTTCCTACTGTCTCTACTGTATACTTAACAGTACTGGCCTTGCTTGGGGATTTTGGAGTCTTAGTAGTACTTGTTTATTGTTCTGTGCTGTTATACCTTGTAAGGTCTATTGTTTGTAATCTGTGCGGCGCTGCGGAAATCTAGTGGCACCTTATAAATAAATAAATAATAATTGAAAAATATATATACAGGACTAGGCTACAAAAAGAAAAGCCTATCAATCCCCAAAAATACATTATAATATTTTCCATGGCAAACTATGGAAATAAAAAGAGGTTATCCCACTTGAAACCGGCGCACCTCAAATTTATTTTATTCATGAAATGCAGAGATAATAGATTTTTGTTAATAGTGTCTGATTGGCTGCTTTGTTTGACTTAAAAATTCCCTTAAACATAATCAACTCATTACGTGTCTTCAAAATAGATTTTTGGTAGAAAATCATGCTCTTTTATTTTATTACGTATGTTAGCTGACAAAATTGATTTACGAAATATAATCATAATTTATCTTTTTGTGTTATCTTGACAACACAGTTATGTAAGTTTAACAACTGCTTTTTGTGGCTTCAAAATGTAGTTTGTGGCTGTAATATGCTGTGGTGCAAAACCCTGTTTGCTTGTTTTTTTAGTTATGTTTGCTTCCTTCACCAAAGAGATCCACAAAACCCATTTGGGGTTTGGCTACAAAATTGATTTGGTTACAGAATTGATTGTGTGGCTGCACTTCAAATTTTGTTTAATCAATTACAAAAATGACAGTGTACATAATGAGTTGTTTTACCTGCCAGAATATGTTTTGTTCCTATCATTTGGATACCATTTTTTAATAATACATTTTGTCTGCAAAATCAATTATAGGAGCAAAACTTATTCTAGCAGGTAATAATGCTGCATATCTATTTCACTGAATCCCTAGTCCATTTTGGCTTCCCCTCCTACTTTCACAACTGAATAAAACTGTATAAAAGAAATACGTATATCCCACTAGCAATCTAAAATACTATTTTTTTTCATCATCATTTATTTATATAGCGCTGTACAGAGAACTCATTCACATCAGTCCCTGCCCCATTGGAGCTTACAGTCTAAATTTCCTAATATACACACACATGCAGAGAGACTAGGGACAATTTTGATAGCAGCCAATTAACCTACCAGTATGTTTTTGGAGTGTGGGAGGAAACCGGAGCACACGGAGGAAACCCACTCAAACACAGGGAGAACATACAAACTCCTCACAGATAAGGCTTAGTTGGGAATTGAACTCATGACCCTAGCACTGTGAGGCAGAAGTGCTAACCACTTAGCCACTGTGCTGCTCGAAAACATACACAAAAAAATATGATGAAATTGCCTCCCCGGAAATTCTGCTATTCGAGGCGTGGGCCTATGTGGCTTTTCCTTAACTCTAACTGAAATATTTTAACTGGTTTGTGTCTTTTATTTATTACGTTTATTATATATAATCTCTTGTGATAATGTACAGTTGTGGCTAGTGTATAGCTGGCATTACAATACAACTCTCCAAACAAGTTTGATAATTGTCAATTTTGATGAGTGCAAAATACATGAGGTTAACAAAAGTGTTCTTTGTTTCAATATTGTATTTTATAATGCAAATTATATTTCGTCACATAAAAGCATTAATTCTTTAACAAAAATGTTATTACAATGATGTCAGCAACAAAAAAACAGTTTTGTCATACAAAAATGATTTTGAGGTTTGAAACAAATTTTGTACAAAATTGTCACACAAAATAATTTCAGCAACACAAAACCTATTTTGTAATATACCATCTATTCCATAACAATTAAAATGTCATTTTGTGACACTGTTGTAATTTTATCCAACAGAATTATTTTGTGCCACAGAAGCAATCCATTTGGTTGCTCAAAATTTATTTAATAGCTGTTTTTGGCTTGGGCCAAGATGTTCGAAAAATCAATTTTTTTAGACTTGGATTCTAAGAGTCATAATGCTCTCCCCAGGCAAAACTGTTTGCCAGGCCTCCCCAAGGCCAAGCTTTTGGAATCCTCAAGCATGCGTCCCAATCTGTTTGAGCAGTACTTTGTCTTTGAGAACTTTTCCTTAGGCCAAGCTTTTGTGGTGCCTTGCTCTAGGCATTATGAAAAATCATTACCTTAGAATCTGAGAATAAACTTTGTCTATACAGATCAGGTTCTGCTGTTGTAAATTGCAGACAGCTTAAATAAATTACAGTCAGTATGTATTGCAATTGTAAATCACAGCAGAATATGCTAGTGCTATATGAATAAATGTTAATAAATGTTATTATCAATGTATCCCGTGATTGATCATGCCACCTGGGCCTCAGGAAGTACTATGTATGCACTTCCTGAACAACCACTCAGGGGTGAATGCTGCCAGGCAGGATGAGACTGAATTACCCATCTGGAAGCCCAGGTTCTGTATCTGAATGACCAACAGGCAACATTGAGGTCCATTGACAACATCAAGATGAGTTTACCGCCCGTAAAGCAGGCACTGGTTGGGGAAGGTGGGGGCAGGGAGAGTAAGATCCTAGGTAGGTATCTGGGTCACAGTTACAATAAGGGGTAGAGGGAAAAATGTTGGGAATTTAGTGTTCATTTGATGCACCCCTAAAAACTTGGCAAATCAGCTGATATTGGGGTTCAGTTCAGAACGAGCATTGCTAAAGCTTGATACTTACACTGCAGGGTAACACCTGATTCACTAATGACAAGGACAGTGTAGTAATGGGCAGTTAGGTGCTGGTGGGGATTCAATTGTTATGAGAACAGTTATTTGTCATCCGGACCATGAATACTGAACAATTTGCTTCTCCCTGGTGCTTGGGTTTAACATGTGGATGGGGGTGCGATCATGGTACCAACGACTACTGATAAAGTTAGAGGTAGATGGAGGGTCCTTAATAAAGATTTCAGGGACTAAGGCTGTAAACTTAAAGCAAGGACATCCACAGTAATATTATTTTTAAATAATACCTGTGACGTGAGCAACAAATAAAAGACAGCAGGAGCATATGGAGGTTAATACACGGCTGAGAATTTGGTGTAGAAATGAGATTTTGAGGTTTTTGGATTACTTGCCTGATTTTTCTCTTTGAGAAAGGCTGTAGAGTAGAGATGGGCTGATCTCAGCGGAGGCCCCGGAGTGCAGGGTGAGAAGACAGCTAGCAGGATCATCATCATCATCAACATTTATTTATGTAGTGCCAGAAAATTCTGTAGCGCTTTACAATTGGTAACAAACATTAATAAGACAATACTGGGTAATACATACAGACAGAGAGGTAAGAGAACCCTGCTCGAAAGCTTACAATCTATAGGACAATGGGAGTTTGAAACACAAGGGCATGTGCTACATCATATTGGACCAGCTAGAATGCAAAGGTAAACGTATTGAGTGGGCTGTATGATCAGTCACACAGCAATGTTGGTCAGACGGTTGTTGTCTTGTGTTAGCTGTGTAGAGGGTGGTAATAGGGTAACCTAGGGAGATTAAGATGGTGGTTGAGGAATATCATAAGCTTGCCTGAAGAGGTTGGTTTTCAGAGAACGCTTGAAGGTTTGAAGGATGGAGTCAATTGTACTTTAGGAACTGGGGGAAGGGGTGAGGATAAAAGGAGAGTGTATGATAGTGTAGATAGGGATCAGGACTTATTGAAGGTAAATGGGAGAGTGGGCGTGGGGTTAAAAGGTGATAAGGAGGCTCATAAAATTAAAAGTGGTAGAAAAATGATCAGCTGTATGGAATGGTATGCTAGAATAAAGGCTGTTGGAAGAGAATTATGATATACTGGGTATAACTTAGACTCGGTTGGATGAAAGTCATACTTTAAAAGTGCTTACCAAATAAGAAATCATTAAAAGTATCATCATCATCATCACCATTTATTTGTATAGCGCCACTGATTCCGCAGCGCTGTACAGAGAACTCATTCACATCAGTCCCTGCCCCATTGGAGCTTACAGTCTAAATTCCCTAACATACACACACACAGACAGACAGAGAGAGAGAGAGAGACTAGGGTCAATTTTGATAGCAGTCAATTAACCTACTAGTATGTTTTTGGAGTGTGGGAGGAAACCGGAGCACCCGGAGGAAACCCACGCAAACACAGGGAGAACATACAAACTCCTCACAGATAAGGCCATGGTTGGGAATTGAACTCATGACCCCAGCGCTGTGAGGCAGAAGTGCTAACCACTAAGCCCCCGTATATTAAATAAATATTGCTCTAAGTACTTACCACGTGGCAACAACATATTTAGGTAAAGGGGCAGACAATGTGGTTAAGTTAGAACGTTTTGGAGATAATACGGGAAGGAACGAGCATTTCTATTGTTAAAACTAGAAGAGACTCAAAATTCACCCTAGACTTATGAGAAATGTAGCAAAATGGAAATCAGTCAGCACAGATTGAAGCTGAATTGTCATTACATTTATTTATTAATTATGATCATATTATATTAGCATTGTCTAAAAATCTTATGAGTCAATCTTGGGACATTCTCATAAGCCGGGCATCAAAATGCAAAATTGTGTTGATTTTCAACGTAGAGTACCACGGACTGGACGCTTGTGTGAATGCAGCACCTGTCTGGACTTGCAAGCTGTCCATTCACTACAGATGACCCAGTGCTCGTGGTTTGAATAACCCCCTACTTTACAGCTTAGATACTAAAAGCTTTCTCCAGTGCCAGCAAGGAGCCACTCTGAATGCAACGTAATGGTTTGCTCCCCAGGTGTCGGATTACAACAGAATAGCAATTTAGTGGGGCTACCTATGTAGAAGGGAGCGTCAAAATCAATGACCTTCTAAATATCTCTGCATTACGAGACGCATATATTCACATTTCTCATTATTAAACATTAACTAGCTTGGTGAGGTATCTGTAAGAAATTTCTCTACCAAAAAAAAACAACCCACTGTGCTAAGCTACTTAGCTACCATAGCCTGCCTAAGAGAAAGCACAAAGCTAAAGTATGCCAACCTGATGCAAATTAGTAAAAACAAACTCACATGAAAAGGTATTACAAGCAATATAGTGATCTGTTTCTACCCTGCAGTAGATGACTTTGCATATATTGCATTTTATTAAGGGTACAAACTACAAGATCTGCAAGGACCTAAATATCTAATCATTAGGAGACGGCTATATGAATATCCTATATTTTTTCGCAAGCACAAAAAAAGCTAAGCTGCCTGAGTAGTGCACCTGTGAGCAAGTCTCTAGCGTCCCCCAATAAGTGTGCTTAAAAATATGTATTGGCTTCCATTCATGCATGTTCGCATCATAGTGAGCTCATTAGCACAGCCCTAAGTCCATAAGAATCCATTGTCGCCTCTTTCCATCCTGCAAGGGCCGTGTAGACGTCTAGCAATTAAGTGAATACATTATCCCTTGAAGAGGTCTGCTAGGGGCAAATCACCAGCTATACACCATGTAATAACATCCCAGAATACAAAATGCATTTTACATCTGAATGAATCACCCTATGAGGTGCCAAAAAAAAATATTTATTAAAAAAGAATAATGATATGTGTCACTTGCTAAAATTTCATGAACTGTATCAAACACGAAAAACCCCAGGACAGAACTGAAGTACAAGTTTGAAGTGCTTTCTTTCCTCTTGTGTGATTTTTTTTGTTTTGAACTGTTCTTTCAATTATTTTCACTCTCCGCAAACAAAATTGGCAGGGAAGTTGCCTTCAGGATAGAGAAGAAGTATTTTTTTTTTTTTTTATCAGTATGTGCCTAGATTAAAAATCCTTTATTAGAAATTCAGCAGAGGACTGGCCTAATTAAAATCCAATCTCCACTTTGCTCCCAGGCTGTATTGAAATATCTTTAAGAGCGGCTTTATTTCCACTGTACACTCGAATAACTTATGCGAAAAGAAGTGTGTAATGGGAGTAGACTTGTTATCTTCAACCTTTAAGAAGACAGTCAGTAATCGCTCACAGGTATATAATGTACTGCGGTATGTCTTATTAGTTACTTATGTTCAACAGACAGCCATACAAGTAGTGAAATATGTTCAATATCTTATCTGTCTGTTCTTTTTATACTACAATTTATACAATTATAATAAGTCCAGTTTAAAGTTGAATTAAGCCTAAAATATTATTAAAATACTTATACAAAATCATGTAAAGGGACGGGTCTCCTTGGACAGTTCCCAATGTAGCTGTTTTGTGACTGTCTGCGTCCAGGTGGCCCCATTGCTATGTGGATTAAACTGCGGATACAGATGACATGATAAGGGCAGCACGGTGGCTAAGTGGTTAGCACTTCTGCCTTACAGCACTGGGGTCATGAGTTCAATTCCCGACCATGGCCTTATCTGTGAGGAGTTTGTATATTCTCCCCGTGTTTGTGTGGGTTTCCTCCGGGTGCTCCGGTTTCCTCTCACACTCCAAAAACATACTGGTAGGTTAATTGGCTGTTAACAAATTGACCATAGTCTGTATGTCTGGCTGTTTGTGTGTGTGTTAGGGAATTTAGACTGTAAGCACCAATGGGGCAGGGACTGATCTGAGTGAGTTCTCTGTACAGCGCTGCGGAATCAGTGGCGCTATATAAATAAATGATGATGATGATATGATAGAAAGCAAAAGGTTCAGCACGATTTGGTGGTTAGTTCAAATTCTCTGCCCAGTAGGTGTGTCATATAGGTGGCACCTGATTGGTAAGGAGCTGCGCCCTATCAAATTATGTTCCACATACAGTGCACAAACCTTAGCTGCTTGAACTTCTAAGACAAAAAGCCCGCTCTCTCCTCTCCCTTTATTTCAGAAATGGCAAATGTAATGGTGGAGGTGTATCCGCACAGAGTGTACATAGCGGGCTGCTGAAAGTTTCAGGGTGTCTTTGACTATAACAGCTACCAAATTAAAGAGGACGAGGTACGTCGTATAAACACAAGGAAATATATTATTATCTTGGATGACTAATAATGTCAGAGGTTGACAAAAATAATGACATCTTATGAACTTATTTGTGATTTACAGTAGGTTGAACATTATACCTTATAATTCACAAGATTTCCTAAGAAACACTGAAGCGATGACATCAGAATTCTGTTTATCCATATATTATTTACAAGAGGTTATACATATATTAACATCACTTGTATATTATACAAGTATTCACACCACTCATGTACTCATTTACTGATATATTATTATTTTTTAGGAAATATCAAAAGTTACAGAATTTTTAATTATTTACAATCGGCAAACTTAGAAATCCAAAATAAATCAAGCAAAATATTATGTTAACTACTCAATGGATGATGATGGAAACTACAGCAGGTATATTTTTTGTTTGGCTGTTTTTTGTTTTATGGGTTTTTGTTTTTTTATATAAGTGAGTCACTTTGTTTTGAATTTAGTTCCACTTCAGTTATTTTTAATATTAATGATGCAAAACACCGAAATAAAGCCGGTCAAAGATTACAAGAATGCTCAAGACATTTACATTGGCTGTCGGAAGCAATGTGAGTAAGACTACTGGAGAGTTACGTTTTTGTGGGAAGCAATTAAATATCACAATGTATAAAATGAATCCCACTACATTTGTCATAGGTCTGCTCACTTTCCAAATAACTGTTAATTCTCTTGTGCTGTCTAGCAAACTTCTGAAATCTGCATGTCTATATTGTAAAGTTATAAGAAAGGAGGTTAATACAAGGGGTTGGGTACGTTATACCGGTGCTTGGAATCCCGACAACCAGTTTAACGACTGTCTTCTAATGCAGACAGTGTTTTGTTTTTTTTTGTTTTAAAGCGACAATGACAGGACCCTAACCTTTTTTCTAAGCCTAACCCTAATCCTTCGATTAGTTTATCCAGAAAATGGGTCTTGGCATTGCCGCTTTAAAAACTAAAATAGGGCTGTGTGCATTAGAAGTGACGTCAATTTGACGCGTCGCCATTTCCTGGTATCGGAATGTATAGCCGCCGTGCAGGAGTGTTATCGGGCATGTGCTCTGTGTTCATTATAGTAAGTCTGCATTTTATATATATCGGAATTATGCAATCGGAATTATGTGGTCATTATACCGGTTGTTGGGATTCCAAGCACCGGTATAACGACTTCCTCCGAATACAAGGTTGTTGGTAGAGTACAGAGGGTAATTAATCAAGATTGGTATAGTACGCAAGTTGTGTATATGAACTTTGTTACATCAGATTCTAGCTGCCATTTATTTAGTACATTTTACAGAATGACAGTTAGAATCTGATTGGTTGCTATAGGCAACATCTCCACTTTTTCAAACCTGCAGTTTAGTAAATATGCCCCCAGATAGGAAAGCATATACATTTTTGCTGTTTTTCGGTGATTTTGCCATACACACAGACATGATGGTGTTTTCACATAGTTACTACGAAGAGCTCTGCTAAACCAATTAGCGATGAAGGGAATGCTGGGGAAAGATATTCTTAATATCTTTTTTAAATTTGGTTTACCAGATTTTAGGCATGGTGCTTCAATTTATGGGACATGCCTTTATCCAGGAAACCAAACTGATCAGAGCATCTCACCAATTAACCCTTAGGTTATATTTCACGTCAGTTATGGGGTACATTTGTTCAGCCTCTTCCTGAAAGCTCCTCCTGTGCGTTTCATATCAGAAGGAGGATTGTTCTCTTTAATACAAGGTTAAACTCTATGCACTAATTACCTGAGGCTGCTGTAGTATTCTGGTAGCAGAATTCTAAATCTGACTATTTGAAAACAAGGGTCACTACCTGGTCCCTTAAACTCTCTAGGTCTCTACGCAAGGTTGCAACTGTGATGGCTGAGATGCCTAATCTCACACCACTGCTGTGCTACCATTCAATCATACTAACCCTGTTCCTCTCATGCTGCCCAATAAAAAATTGAGTTGCTATTGGGCCCAATATTGGCCCAATATCAGCGGACAATCAAAATTGGTGGGAAGGATTGTTATTTAGCTTTCTTTTTGTGTGAACTGGGATTGAATGGTAGAAATAAAAAAAAAGAAACACGTCATCTAACGCACTAGACTGTAGACACTGCCGTGTGCTGTTGATAAAAAGTCATGAAGGCTACAGAAATCCAGGTATCTAGGGCTAGACTTATGTCTCCCCTATATTTCTGGGTGAATCACTCAGGCCACCTTTTACCTTATCGCTTCCCCCGCTTAAGGCCTGCCTGGTTAAGACCTGCCTGAGCGCTTCTGTCTGGTCACAGAGCAGGGTAGCCATAACATTTCCCAATCTCTATTAAACTTCAGCAGTTGAGTTCAGCAGAGAACAATAAACTAAACGTTATCAGCCTGTGCTATGACTGGCTGATAGCACTGCTCACTGAGCTACGGTTTGCTGTCAGAGTTCAGTAGAGGATGGCAAACTCTGTCACCCAATGGGAACTCAAGCAGGTCAGTTATGACCAGGGTTTGGGCACCACTGAACAATGGTTTTCTAACATAGGCGATTACTCCATATAAAGCTACGGAGACTCTTTTCATAGACATTGGTATGACCTGGCCAAAAAACGGTCATCTGTAGCTGGTATTGCAGCGGATTCTCACATGTTGGGGTTTTCAGTGTTGACGGTGAACTGCAACCTGCCGCCTGTAGGTACTGTGGTAAATCCTTGCCGCTCCCTTTAGTAACAGACTCTGGATGAAATCCTCTAAACTTGGCAGCCTGAAGATCTTGGCAAGCAGAGCAGTTGCATGAACATCAGTCTACTCAACACAAGTACAGTCATCAGGGCCGAAGACCATCCAGTGTATGGGGTACTGCACACCTTTGATCTGCGGGAGTCATTGATCAACTGGATGATGTACTCCTGTCCTACATCTGGAAATGAACCCTACTTCACTCTCTCGTTGTGATTGGCCTTTGACACTTTGAATGACCCAATCATGGTTTATTTTCTTTATTTTTTTCAAAGCTAAATGTTGAGTGATACAATCCTAGCCCCACGTCCTTCTACTTCTGAATACTCTGCTGTTAATTATTAAGAACGCAGGGGAGGCGAGTGCCGACAGTCACAAGATAGATAGGGCTAATTCTCTCTGGGTCATGGAGGTAGGAAGGAGCGACAGGAGGCTATATTACATAATCTCATATGTCTCCACACTATATGGGGGTATATGAAACTGTATGGGCATATTGCCTATATACTGGAACATGAGGGTATATGAAGTTGTATGGAGACATTTCAATGTAGTTTTTTCTGAATTACATGGTATTTCTTGTATGAAGCCTTTCTTCACAGAACCATGCACATTGGCAGATATATATTTCACTATATACATATATATATATATATATATATATATATATATATATATATATATATATATATATACACAAGTTAACTCGTGCATGATACTCATGCATTCTAGTCAAATCAAGCTACTTAAGGTGTTAAAAAGGTTCTTGTCATGCATTTGGGCCATAGCCCGGGCCTCAACCACCAACCACTCCCCACTGTCACCCCCGGCAACCACCAACCACTCCCCACTGTCACCCCCGGCAACCACCAACTACTCCCAACTGTCACTTCTCCTTCAAGAAATATATATACATATTTTTTTAAAATCTTTATAAACACTTTTAACAATTAACAAATTAAATTAACAAATTAAAAGCATCTTAGTATACCAAATTTCAGCCCTTTCTGAATTTTTTTTTCCACACACACTAAGAATTTAGTAGGTCAGTGTATAACTCCGCCCAGCAGGTGGCGCTGCAGCTTGGTTTTATTTTTTCCACACACAGACAGACTAACACACGCCACTAGACATTTATATTATAGATATCTTCTATAATATAAATGTCTAGTATATGTGTATATATATATATATATATATATATATATATATATATATATATATATATATATATTTATATTATTTGCCGTCTTAGCATGTAAAAATAACAATATGGTAAGATCATCATACTACTTTACAGAATCACTTTTGCCCTACCAGCATGTTGATTTAACTATTTTGTTTTCATTTTTTTCTAATTCTATATATTTGTTTTGCAGTTTTTCACTCTGGTTGGGCATGGCATGCTAATTTGTTCCCGCCAATCTCAATGTAATTTTTTTTTCATTGGTAATTCTGTTGTGGTATCTTTATTTGATGAAGAGCAAGGGAATTTGCTGTGAGACTTGCAGTAAGGTATAATATTTAAGTAGAAGACACAAAACAGTATAAGCTTTTCTACACTTTCAATCCCTCGCCCAATTCTGTCGCTTCCAACTGCGAAACATTGGCCGCATCCGGCCCTTCCTCTCAGGATGCCACCAAAACTATCATCCATGCACTCATCATCTTCCGTCTTGATTACTGTAACCTTCTCCTTACCGGCCTGGCCCTCTCCCACCTCGCCCCCCTTTGTTCTATACTCAACACGGCTGCAAGACTTATCTTTCACGCCGCTCTTCTTCTGCCTCCCTCGCTGCCTTTTTTTACACTGGCTCCCCGTCCCCTACAGAATCTTGTTCAAACTCCTCACCTACAAAGCTCTCTCAACTCAAATGCCCCCTATATTTCTAACCTTCTCTCCATTCACACTCCCTCCCGCTCCCTGCGCTCGGCCAATGATTGTCGCCTCTCCTCCACTCTGATCACCTCATCCCAATCCAGAATCTAAGATTTCTCCCGTGCTTCCCCCCTTCACTGGGACAACCTCCCTCTCTCCATCCATCTGTCCCCTAACTTATGTTTCTTCAAACAGGCATTTAATCTCACCTGTTCCTTAAAGCCTATCAGCCATCCACCTAACCCTGTCTTGATCTCCTCTGCTCGCTCTTATCTTTCCTCTCCTCGTGCCCCCTTTGTTTTCTCCTCCTGTGCTATCCCCTTTACTGACTCCCTTCTGTACCTGATGTCTGTTTACCCTCCCTTAGGATGTAAGCTCTTATGACCAGGGCCCTCTTCCCTCCTATCTCTATACCTACTCTTCTGCTCCAACGTCCATGCCTGGAGTTTCCGAAGTCTTGGAATTGTTTAATTGTTCTGCATTGTTTCAGCCTGTATTGTCTACTGTTTTGTATTTGTATACGGCACTGCGGAAATCTTGTGGCGCCTAATAAATAAAGAATGACAATAATAATAATAAGCTTTCTCCTTATAGGATCAAGCTCAAGCTTTGATAAAATCGAATTCCCCCAAGTGGAGTTATGATACACAGTAGAGTACAGATAAAAAAAATCTGTGTATACCTTAATGGCGATTTAGGCTATTTTATGCATAATCATAGCACATACTTATCCCACTAATGTGCAGTTGGTTAAACAGGCTCCTAAAGCAGACAGCACGGTTTAATCATACCACATGGCTGCACATTTCATAAATGTGGATTCTGTGCACATGAATATTTAATAATATCAATGTATAAAGATGTTATGTCTGTGTTGCATTTAACTCTAGGAGCTGTTCATTTTGTTTCTTACAAGAAAGGACTGTGTTGGAAATCGCCTTAAACTCACATAGAATCGTTGTTTTTTTTGTAAAATGATGTTTGATTTCAGAACTGCAGAGACAATCAATATTTCTCTAAAACTCAATTCATTACATTCAAAATGAGTGCAGGACCCCTGGGGATAAAAACACTGTCTACCTGAGGATAACACGCAACAGTAGATGTGTAAAATCCTTCAAAAAGAATGATGGAGAAAGTGGAAAACATTTTATGAGCTGTAGCGAGAATCTAAAAATAATGGTTTTGATGAGAATAGCAATTTTGTTGAAAGTTTCTCCTCGCCGGCACAGAGGGATAGCATAAACTTGGTTCTGGCATATACATTCCACTTCATAAAGCACATCAACATTTTTTTTTTTACAGTTCATTAAAATTAGTGAAGGGCAAAAACAGATGCTAAAAATATATACATAACGTGTGCGCTATAGCAGTAGAGGCAGAAACTATAAGCAAAATGTTGGAATTGCCCCCATGTACACAATTTCTAACCGCCTCTAGCTTACTGAAGCTCCCTCTACTGATCAGTCTATGTCTGATGCTATAGTATCCAATAGGAAACAGTCTACACCATCACAGATTTCCTTATGGTTACAATGACAACAGACATGACCTAAGCATTGGAGGGAGCATCAGTATGCTGGTGAAGGTGAGAAATTGTCTGCAGCAATTTTGCTAAGGCACGCCAGTTAGCAGCTGTACATTATACTGCCATGACAGTTTGGCCTTGAAATAGAGGATATATTACACAATTTATTAGTTACTATATATATTATATTATTAGTGTAGGTATTGTAGCATAGATGTGAATGATTTGTTCTTAAAAAAAGGGATAACAGAGGCTAAACTATATTCTATCAATATTCCACCTCACAACTTTCCTCAATTTAAACTTGGGACTAATTAGACCAAATCCCAGATGTGCCCAAACCATGCCCTGCTCACATATGACACACTCATGGAATTGTCAAGGAGAAATCATTTTAATGTGCAATTAGAAATACTGAATTAGTTTCTAAAGTGTGTTGTATATAAGACATAAAACATAATATTTGCTTCTGCAAATAAAAGGATATTTATCAAAAGAATAAATGTATGTTTCTTAACTTTTAGAGTTAGATAATACATATATCAAGGTCGTCAAATTAGCTAAACTTACATTAAGATGACTTGAGTTCAATAAGTCTTTTAAAATTTGTTATTATGTTTAAATATTTTCCCCTAAAAAAAACAAAACACATATAGTTCAATACACTTTTGGGATTTAATTTCCATTTGTTGATGTTTTCTACCGCACTTCTCACTTATCACCAAGTACATGCTATGTGCAAATGCACATGAAAATATATTAACTCCATTATATATTACCTTGGTTGTAACACCGACCACACCAAAATGCCAGCTTTGGCCAGTGTTTTAAGCTGGAGGTAGAAGGAGTCTCAAAAGTTTATTTACCTGGGGTCCTGTGTTTAGGCTATCTGGCAAAAAAAAACCTAAATAGGCTCAGGAAATTAATAATCAGCTGGAGGCCTGATTCATTAAGGATCTTAACTTAAGAAACTTCTTATTTCAGTCTCCTGGACAAAACCATGTTACAATGCAAGGGGTGCAAATTAGTTTTCTGTTTTGCACATAAGTTAAATACTGACTGTTTTTTCATGTAGCACACAAATACTTGATAGCTTATTTGTACACTGAAATTTAAAGTTGATATTTGTGTGCTACATGAAGAAACAGATCCTTAATGAATCAGGCCCCTGATTCTTAAATCTAAGTCTGAGAATGGAGTACCAAATGAGTGACGTAGACTCATGGAAAACAAAGTAGACTGTTTCTAAGCAATATATAAACATAAATAACGCTGGAATTTGACAGCTTATTCCAAGTATCGGATTCTGAATCATAACCAAAAAAAGAGAATACTATAAACTATGAACATGGAACAATATATTGAAAAATAAAGTTTTTTTTGTAAATTACAAGAAAACAACAACAATTTTTTTTTGTCCGGAACTAGAAGTCTAACAATGCCAAGTTTGGTGATCTCCCACCCCCCGACTCTGGGCCTGGACAATATTCTAAAGGAAAAAAATGGACATGAGCAAGCTAAACATTTTTGTATTTAAGTTTTGTTGCAAATATACCCATAGCAACCAAATAAAACAATATAATTCTACTGGAGGCCAAACATAGCTCTAAATGAAAGATCATAGGTACCCTGCTGTATTGATAAATAAACATTTTTAAACATATTTAATGGAAGCTGCTTCTTTGAAAGTGGAATTATCCATTAACACTCGGTGTATTATACAGGAAATGAGGTGTCAGTCGGGTGCAATCTGATGCTTCCATAAGTAACATGAGAAATGGCTCACAAAGGAAAGAATGACGTAGGTGATGCTTCACAGTTCCTGGGAATTTGCCATCAATGTTTTAGTACTGATATTGTAAAGGTTTACAAGAGGGCACAGATGAATAATTGAATAGCACAGCTAATTTAAAGCATTCAGGCAAAAAAAAAAAAAGTTAACCTTTTCATGATTTATTTTGGTTCATCGGATAATTTTTAAATAATGTAAAGACCAAATAATATATCATGTATAATATAGGATATGTAAATAATATAGACTATATAATGTAACTTACCTAAAGATTTATTTAAACAGGGCATGGTAAAATATGTTACATATTTATTCATCCTGCATATTGTAGTTGAATTATGTTAACATTTCAAACATATAAAAA
Organism: Mixophyes fleayi; assembly: GCF_038048845.1. Classification (NCBI taxonomy): domain Eukaryota; kingdom Metazoa; phylum Chordata; class Amphibia; order Anura; family Limnodynastidae; genus Mixophyes; species Mixophyes fleayi. The sequence continues at coordinate 19,766,893 of NC_134413.1, forward strand.
CATAATACTTGTATTAAATTATTATTCTTTACTTTTTTACAGCTATAATATCATAGGGTGACTTGGGTCTTTGTTGGATGATTGCATGAATATTGAGCTCCTGAGATAATCCGCGCTGACACAACAGCTAGTGTCACACGCCGGGCGAACGATCCATATACCCGATCGCCGGCACACTTACCTGCTCCTGTCTTCCGCTCGCTCCAGGTTGGGCACCACCATCTTCTATCAATTTCCTCGGCCTCTCTCCCATTGGCTGGAATTCTGGCTCCAAAGTTTAAAAGGCACCTCCTGACTTGTTCCTCTAAGAAGTTACTCCTAGTAAGGGCCGCGACCTGCGAGGAAGACGCAGCTAAGCCCAAACCGCCTTGCGGCTGGTCCCTGGTAAATACTGTTTCCTCATTAGACTCTGTGCCTTACTAGGGTGTATCTAGATGCCAGTAGGATCCTGTCCATTGAACCGTTCCAGCATTCAGACCCGTGACAGCTAGACTTGTGATCCTGATCTGACCTCCACAGTTCTAAATCGCCTTTGAGCCAACCAGGCCCGAGCATACCCAAGATATTCCACTCTCAATAGTCCGTCATCTGGATTTCAGTGTCTTTCTAGATAATGTGCAAAGAAACCACTCTACATTGAAACATAGAAGGCGAGTGCTTCACTACTAACCTTGGCAACCCAGCACTGTTAGATTATGTCATGCAGCGACACCAAAGCTGATCTTTCTGAGCTAATGGAAGACATCAAAAACTCCCAAACAACCTTTGCAGATACCTCCTCTGAGCTTCAGCAAGTTTCTGCCTTCTGCAAGATCTGGAGAAGGATAGCAACTTACGTGTTAAATCTCTCCAGGAACAACAAAAGACCCAACACATAATCACGATACACAAATACCCGGAAGGAATAGATAAGAAGGTGTCGGAATAACATTTCCCTGCATGGGACTCCCAAAGCCATCTCCACAGGGCAACTGAAAGCTTGATTTCCAACAACATCTTCGACCTCAAATGTCTCTAACTGATTTTGAGATGCCCTGCACTCCAAGAGTGGCATCCAAAGCTCCTCCCAAAGACATGGTTTGTTGAATTCGTAATTACCTTTCATTTCTTATAAAGGCTACAAGGTCTGCATTTTCTACAATTACTCAAAAACACAGACATCTCAGAGACTCTGAGACAAAGGAAGATTTCCTAAAGATGGGATTTAACCCTGTTTAATCACCACCAGGAATTCTTGAAAGTACCACCTATGCAGGGGAGGGCTGGCAAATTTTAGCCCGGGGGCAAGACTCAAATCAGCGGCCTATTAGAAACATTTTAAAGGAAAAAAAATGCAGGTTGCCCAGTGATCCAGCCTAAGGTAGCCCACGATAGGACCGGCCTAGGGAGCAAATGCCCCCCTAGCCCCCAGCCCAGGCTTCCTCTGCACCTATGAATGTCCAAAAGCTTGCCCTCTTCCCTGAGTAGATTGACATTCCAGTGGTGAATCTTCTGGACTAGTACAATGGTCTCTCAGTACCTTCATTCTTAGACCTACATCCTACATCTTTGAAGTGAATAGACCCTGAGGTGCTCTTGCAGAATCAAGGACACCTAAGCTGTCTGCATTTATATACTATGGGCCTGAGTCATTAAGGAGAGCAAAGCATATAAAATGAGTAACTTTGCACCTGGGCAAAACCATGTTGCATTGGAGGGGGATGTAAATTAAAAATGTGGGGAGAGATTTATAATTGGGGTAGAGCATGTCCTAGATCAACTTTAAATTTCAGTGTAAAAATACAGCTATCAAGTACTTGTGTGGTAGATTAAAATACAACCAGTATTTAACTTATATGCAAAATAATAAACTAATTTGCACCCCTTGCGTTGTAACATGGTTTGTCCCGGAGAACATTTACTCCTTTTTTGCCTTACTTTCCTTAATGACTCAGACCCTATATGTCATGATCTTGCTGTGCTTTTTCACAAGCTTTTTCAGCTATATGAGTAGATTTACATTTACATTATAATCTTTTGAAACAACTTGGGCTTATAAGTAGCCATGAAAGCTTGCAATTTAAATATCTTCAGTTAGCCAATAAAGGACATCGCTTCAATATGACATAAGATTTTGAAATAATTTTTTTATTGCTTTTTTAAAAAATTATTTTACCAGGCATGTTCCCGACGAGCCGATGTAGATTGTACCTGCTACAAACACTATTTGTTCCGGTGTTATCAGGGCCTGATTGCAAGTCAGGAGTCAGAGATAAAGAACAAGAAAACACAGAAATAATAAATCTTCCTTATTGCAGTGTTCTGATCAGTGGCAGAACTACCATTGGTGCAGCAGTTGCAATGCACTGGGGCCCATGGAGATAATGGGGCCCACTACACAGGAACTAACTAGCTGTAGCTTCAGTTCCCTCCTCCCCACTTCCCTGCATCGGGGGGGCCACAGCTCGCTAGCTCCGCCTCTGGTTCTGCTGTAACACTGAAAAATGCAAAACATCTGTTAACAGTATAATGTGTGTGGTAAGTGTGCGTGAGATGTTTGTGGGGGGTGTAGAGGATATGTGTGTGGTAAGAGTAGGAGTGATGTGTAAGTGTAGGTGAGTAGTCAAGACAAGTGTGTGTTAAGGGAATTCCACAAAGTGGGTCTAGCAGGAAAAAAGTCCTGATAAGAGTGGAAGAGAGACGCAGATCTTGTGCAGAATGGAGGTGTTGAGTTGGTAAAATATTTTGAGAAAAGTGAGGAGATGTATGTCGGTGCAATCTTGTTTATGGCATTGTATGTTAGTAGAAGAATTTTATGTTGCATTCGCTGAAATACAGGCAACCAATGTAGAGACTGACAGAGTGGTTCAGCAGAGGAAGGACAATTTGCAAGGAAAATCAATTTAGCCGCTGCATCCAAAATAGATTTTAAGGGTTTGAGTCTGATTTTGGGAAGACTAGTAAGGAGGGAATTGCAATAGTTGATGCGGGAAATGATGAGTGCATGAATTAAAGTTTTTGCACTGTCCTGTGTGAGATATGTACGTGTTTTGGAAATGTTCTTTAGATGTATGTAACATGATTTAGATATAGAGTTGATGTGGGGAATAAAGGATAGTTCCGAGTCAAGGATTACACCTAGGCAGCGAGTGGGATTTATGGTTGTGTTGTCAACAGAAATAGAAATGTCAGGCAAGACGCTTTTGTTGGTGAGTGGGAATATTATTAATTCTGTTTTTAAAAGAGTGAGTGTTTGCTGGCAAGAGGACATCCAAGATGAAATGGCAGAAAGACAGTCAGTAACGCGAGACAACACAGATAGTGAGAGATCAGGAGAAGATAGATAAATTTGTGTATCATCCGCATAGAGATGATACTGAAATCCAAAGGAGCTTATTAGTTTTCCAAGAGAAGTGGTGTAGATAGAGAATAGCAGAGTACCTAGGACTGAGTCTTGTGGTACTCCAACTGATAAAGGAAGCAGAGCAGAGGTGGATCCAAAGAAATTAACACTGAAAGAGCGATTAGATAGGTAGGATGAGAACCAGGATAGGACAGTGCCTTCAAGCCCTAGGGATTGTAGCGTTTGTATGAGGAGAGAGTGGTCAACAGTGTCAAATGCAACCGAGAGATCCAGGAGAATTAGAAGAGAGTAATGGTCTTTAGTTTTAGCTGTGTTCAGATCATTGACAACCTTGGTCAGCGCAGTCTCTGTGGAGTGTTGAGAGCAAAAGCCGGACTGAAGAGGATCCAATAGGTTGTTTGCGGAAAGAAAGCGTGTGATCAATATAGATACATACAATAGACAGTGTTTTTATATATATTTATACTTAGATTCAAGTTTATTTTTTTTATACATTTTCTTAAGTTTTTAGCACCATGTACTTTGTTCAATGTTAAAAGCCTGAAATTGAGCATTTTCATGTATGTTTCTGTTAAAGCACTTTATAAATACGCTACAGTGGCTCAAATTATTTCTAAAATACAGTACAGCTTTGAAATGCAGACGATAGACATGTCATACTCCACTTCTGCTTCGCCCCCTATCATGAAATGGTTCAAGTGGCATGTATACGTTACAGAGGGAGCAGGTGCAAATAGAGGGTCATCTTCTTCCTCTCTCACCCACCCGCTCCTGGCTTTACCTGATTCCCCCAGGTGGATTAGTGGTTCCCCCCACGGCATCTTTTGGACGTTCCATGTTTCTATGATGACCATTGCAATGTTTTTTTGTTTTGTTGTATCTTTTCTATTTTCAGAATGTGTGGATTTATATTTGTTGTAATACTCAATGAGCAACCACACACCTGTATACCCCCTTGTTGATTCACCTTCTTTTTTTCTGTACCCAGATATTTTGCAAAAACTTCAATAAAAATGATTGGTAAAAAAAGCACTTTATAGATACAAATAATCAACCATTGTTTGTATTTTTGTCTTCAATGGTCAATAAAATAACATATCTTTACCTCTCAACTGTCCCGATTCCATCAGGATAGTCTTGATTTTATGGGACTGTCCTGATTAGCCAGGAGCTTGTCCCGGCAGGAGGAACAGCTGGGATGTATTTCCACTCTTCACGTTACATACTTGCTGTGTGAACCAGTTAGTGGTGCACTCTTTATATAAGGGAAGAAGGGAGGGAGATGCAGGTGGCTGGAGAGAAGTGCAAGCTATGCCCTCCATGGTGCTGGCCACGCCCACACACATCTGGCCACACCCACACATCACTGGCCACACCTCCGGTGGGACGGCACTTCTCACAAAAAGCCCTTTATAATTTTCAGCCCCAGGCCCATGTGGCCCTTAATCCGGCCCGGAGCTCCTGTGTGGTAAGTGTAATGTGTGTTTTAAGTGTGCATGGGATGTGTGTGGGGATACGTGTGTGGTAAGTGTAGGTGGGTAGAACACACGTGTGCGGTAAGTGTAATGTGTGTGGTAAGTGTAGGTGGGTAGAACATACGTGTGCGGTAAGTGTAATGTGTGTGGTAAGTGCGTGAGATGTGTGTGGGGGCTGTAAGGTGTGTGTGGTAAGTGGAGGTGTGATGGGTGTAATAAATGAGATACCTGGCACAGATTTTACGTGGGAGCCTCTATTTACACCGCTGAATCTAAATATTTATTTAAAAATCACTCATATGTAAAATTTCTGCATTTTTTTTACACAATCACTTATCACCATACCCATAGTCTCCGCACGTTTCCTCGCCCTTCTAGAACGTTAGCTCTTACAAGCAGGGCCCTCTCTACCCCCGTAACCTGCCCTCACCTCCTTGTCCTCTTGTAAAGGGTTCTTTATGCTCTAAGGGCCTGATTCATTAAGGATCTTAACTTGAGAAACTTCTTATTTCAGTCTCCTGGACAAAACCATGTTACAATGCAAGGGGTGCAAATTAGTATTCTGTTTTGCACATAAGTTAAATACTGACTATTTTTTCATGTAGCACACAAATAGCAACTTTAAATTTCAGTGTACAAATAAGCTATCAAGTATTTGTGTGCTACATGAAAAAACAGTCAGTATTTAACTTATGTGCAAAACAGAATACTAATTTGCACCCCTTGCATTGTAACATGGTTTTGTCCATGAGACTGAAATAAGAAGTTTCTCAAGTTAAGATCCTTAATGAATCAGGCCCCAGTTAATATGCTACTGTTTATCCCCTTGCTCTGGTATTTATTTGTATTATGTCCTGTTTGTGTATTGCTAATCGTACGGCGCTGCAGAATCTGTGGCGCCTTATAAATAAATGATGATGATGATGATGAATTGTGTTCGTGTGAAAATTCACTGCAAATTCTTCCCACTGTTTTTAAGATATGGAATATTTCACTATAACATCATTTTAAAGCAGTCTCAATTTAATATGAAAAGACATCGAAGACACGTATAGAAAATTTATTATATACTCAATATTTAAAATAATTGTATAAAGCGAAAAATTTCAGTTTTCCAGTGCGACATGATATCCTCGTAGATAATGTAATTGCCACCTCCAATAAATATGCAATTACTAAACCCACTGATTAATGTAAATAACCTCCAAATGGGCTAATATTGTTCTGGTACTAAATCATATTAGGAACATGATTAATCTCTGCCTGCACTTACCAATCCCCATCACACCTCTCTGGGGAAACAAGTGCGCAGTCTGCTTATCTTCTCCTAAATTGCTGTTCCTGCACAATAATTACAATGTGTTTTCCCACCAAAAATGAATTACCCGAAACCAAATTATAAAGGCTAATTAACTTATTACCTATACAGCATTCTATTGGAACAGACATTAGAGAAATGTAATTTACCACCTTTGTGTAATCTATATTAAACAAAGGCAACTTACACAAGTTAGACATGTCCTTCAGAATTTTATAAAGTTCATATGGAATGGTTCCTTTTTTATTTAAAATTTTGGAGGGAGAAATTAAATGTTTATTTTACTTTTTATCAATATGACTATATAAAAAAATCTAAAAATATACAAAAGAATATATTTAATACATTAAAATATAATTATTTTTCAATATTGGTTATAAACAACAGTCTAAGGGGTATATTTACTAAACTGCGGGTTTGAAAATGTGGAGATGTTGCCTATAGCAACCAATCAGATTCTAGCTGTTATTTTGTAGAGTGCACTAAATAAATGATAGCTAGAATCTGATTGGTTGCTATAGGCAACATCTCCACTTTTTCAAACCCGCAGTTTAGTAAATCTAGCCCTAAAAGTATAAGCATAGCTTAAAAGGAATAGTTTAAGTTCCTAAACTAGCTAAGCTAAAATAGAAATAAAAAACAAACACACATTACTAGTGCTTACCAGGCACGGGTGTCCTTTCGCTTTTTCGGAGCAGTAGGTTGTTTACTTTGGGCAAGTGATGCATCAGTGCTGAAAAGCAGGCTAGGAGAGATACCTTGTCCTCGTTGCTTCTTCAGTGCCTGACCTGTACTGACCCATTCATAACAATAATACTAGATGAGACAATTATGTAGATTTACACAGCAAAAACAGCTTATTGCTGTGCCCCCCGATTAGAACAAATGTACCTAGATTCCCAACAATGTGCATATAAATTTGTAGAAGAGAAGTTTGCAAGTGTGTTTCTTACAAACTATAGTCTAAGTGCATCAGTACACCTAAGAGTAAATGTATCGAGCTGAGAGTTTTCCGGCGAGTTTGAAAAACCAATCAGATTCTAGCTATCATTTATTAATACTTAATACATTATACTTTGCACTTCTGAAGGTGGTGAAAAGTTTCTCGGGTTATACAGTTTATCAGGACAGGTCAGAATATATTACAAAGCACCAGATAAGCACTTCTGAGCAGAATATATGACAGCACTTGTGCATACTTGCCAACTTTTCCTCATTGGCTTCAGGGAGATCCCGGGGTAGGTGGGCTTGCGGGGGTGGGGTTTGATGAATCGCATCATTTTGGCCCGCCCCTAAACGATTGTCACAATTACAGCAGGAGGCGGGGCTAAGATGACGCAATATTTGCATTAAGACCTGCCTCCGCCACTTATCTATGGCGGGGGCGAGAACCCGGGAGGTTGCCCTGCTCTCCCGGGAGACCGAGAGGTCTCCCAGAAATGCGGGAGTCTCCCGGACATTCCGGGAGAGTAGGCAACTATGCGTTAAAGAAAAGCAGCTAATGAATCTCTAGAGACTGAAGTGTCTTTTACATTTCTGTCTCCCTTACTGAAGTCATGTTGTCTTACCTGTCAGTCTTTGATTAAATCTTGGTCTCCATGAAAATGGCCACCTCCATAGGACATAGGACATAATTTCTGAACTGTGTCATCATGCCACAGATGGTGAAGCCAACCACGTCTTGTACTGGCTCAGCATCAGGGAGAATGCCAGACTCTTCAGGGAGTGAAGGAGATCACCCCTATTTCAGGGAGTCTCCCTGACATTCAGGGAGAGTTGGCAAGTATGACATAGAGCATTGAACAGCTTCATTTCTCAGTGACATTACTATTTCCCAGTCAATCGGTAAGATGAAAATTTGCTTAGCCAGAAAATGGCAGCCTCCACTGTGAATTGGAAACAGGTAAACTTTGGATGTAAACAGAGCCGGATTTACCACTAGGCAACCTAGGCAATTGCCTAGGGCCCAGCGGTCCCCAAAGGGCCCTCCCAGGGCCGGCGGTGAGACCAACCTTTAAAAATGGGCCGCTACTTATGGGCCAGTGCTATGTGCTTGCCCCCCTTGGCTAAAGTCTGCCAGCCAGCCCCTGAATAGGGGTATATGTTATGCTAAAAACTATAGTGTTATGGATTTTTTCAGGGAGGGGGCCCCAAACCAGTATCTTGCCTAGGGCCCCATGAGGTCTACATCTGGCTCTGGATGTAAACACAGGAAGTAAAGTTCCCTGTTTAGACCAATACACACATATTTCTCAGATATTCTTTACTATTACATTAGGATATTTTCTAATTAAGCATTTGCTTAAATTGTTAGTGAATAAAGCACCATACAGTGTATGTTGATATATACCACCCAGGCTCATCACTGACAATCTTTAACAAATGACACAAAACAGCAACAATCACAAACACATGTGTGTCTTTATTGATTGAGTAAGCTTCAATGTTTACATAAATCAAGCCTCTTACATCAAAGACATTTATCTTGTTTTTATGTTTCTTTTAAGTTAAACATGACAATGTCAAAAACTGAAAACTAATTTGTTTGAACATGAGAAATAATAAATCAAAACTGCAATGGATTTTGACACAAGCCAGTAGATGTGCACAGATGGATTGATAGATCTGAAAAGCTCATTATGCTCCACGTTTAAAGTTAGGACATGAGTTTGCTGTCAAACATCAAAAGAACACAAAAGGGCTTCATCAGCGGTGTTTTTCGGAACACCTGGGACCGTTTCTCACACTATCGGGGAGGACACCTGATGTCACTGCTTACCCCTTATAAAATGCAAGGACATGTCGGTGAATATTAAGTGGGCACAGCCGCATCGAAAAGCACCCAGAGCTGCTGTAGAACATATCTCTTAGTCTGTTCCGTGCTGTTTCCTGGAGAATAATAATAATACAAAATAAACACCTCTTATTGCACAGATGTTTATTTTGTCATTTTAATTTTGTCAATATTGTCGGGAACATTGCATTCAATGCCGTAAGAACTAAAAGTGAGTAACTTTTTAAAAATCTTTAATAAAGAGTTAAAAAAAATAGTAATCACCTATAAGACTAGAGTGACAAGCTATGGTTTGAAATGAGCAGGTTGTTTTATACATACAGAAGGTTCTCAAAATAATGTGGATGTTATTCATTTAATCACAAGATAAAGTAACAGGGTACG